>NC_058414.1:39587808-39883913 GCF_002201575.2 Neomonachus schauinslandi | reverse complement strand
TTTATTTATTTATTTATTTATTTATTTATTTATTTATTTATTTATTTATTTATTTATTTGAGAGAGAGAGAGAGAGAGAGCACGTGTATGTGAACACGCACGCGCTGGAGCAAGCGGGATAGTAGCAGAGGGGGTGGGAGATGGACAAGCAGACTCCGTGTTGAGCAGGGAACCCTAGGCGGGCTCAGTCGCTCCACCCTGAGATCAGGACCTGAGCCAAAATCAAGAGTCGGTGGCTCAACCAACTGAGCCACCCAGGCGCCGTAACAGAGAGTTTTTTTTAACTTCCTTAAATACTTCTTTATTCCAAATAATGACTCAGTGAAGCAATGATTAGAAATTATATCTATACTTCTTTTTTAGAAAATAATTCTTACATGTGTATAAACTAGCTCTGAGGAAAGCAATTGTAAAGGTAAATCTTTTAAAGAATTGAGATTAACATACACAAAGTTTACAGGAGGAGGAAAGAAAATGTCTGCTGGAAATGTCTGAGGAGCTGTCACTTTTAATTGGGTTTATTTTTCTTCAGCTTTTTATTTCTTCCTATACTTTTTGCCCCACAACTGACTTCTTTTTTTTTTTTTTAAGATTTTATTTATTTATTTGAGAGAGAGGGGGAGAGAGAGAGCACAAGCAGGGGGAGGGGCAAGTAAACTTCCCACCGAGCAAGGAGCCCGGCCTTGCTTCATGACTGAAGGCAGACGCTTAACCAACTGAGTCACCCAGGTGTCCCCAAATAGCTGACTTCTTTTCTTTCTTACAAACCTGAACTATTTTGCTATAAATCATTTTTGGTCATGAGCAGATTTACTTAAAAATTTCAGCTGTAAGGTATTTCATTTAACTCTTTTTTGAGAGAGAGAGAGAGAGAGAGAATGAGTTGGGGAGGGGCAGAGGGAGAGAGAGAATCTCTGTCTACTGAGCACAGAGCCTGGCTTGGAGCTTGATTTCATGATCCTGAGATCATGACCTGAGTCGAAATCAAGAGTGGGGTGCTTAACTGACTGAGCCATGCAAGTGCCCCAGTATTTCATTTAACTCTCTTTTTTTTTATGTTCAGTTAGCTAACATACAGTACATCATTAGTTTTTGATGTAGTGTTCAGTGATTAATTGGCATATAACACCTGATGCTCATCACAATACGTGCCCTCCTTAATACCCATCACCTGGCTACCCCATGCCCCACCCCCTTTTCCTCTGAAACCCCCGGTTTGTTACCTGGGGTCCAGAGTCTCTCATGGTTTGTCTCCCTCATTTAACTCTTAATGGAAAATATTTTTTCTGTTTCAAGGGCATGGGACAAAGTGAGGAGATTTTATTTTAACTTTATGGGTTTGCTCAGGAATTTGAGAGCAGTTAGTAAAATGGACTTATAGCTCCTCACATACTCACACACATTTGCTTCATTCTTCCTTTCGAGGGACATGTTGCTCATTAGAAGGGGAAGGTAAGTATCGGTCACATCACTCTGCTGTTAATTTGCAAGCCTGGTATCTGGAGGAAGAGTTTCTGATGATAAAGCCATAAGATGTTTGTCTTGAATTCAGTAACTTTTTAACAATTGTGTGTGTGTGTGTATGAAATGATCAAATGTAGCATACATACAAAAGCATACATAATGCATATACATATGGTTTGAAGAATAATTATAAAACAAAAAGCAATTTACCCCACTTACGTTACAAAATAGATTATACTCAGTACTTTAGAAATGCTCCATGTGCCCTTCCACTCCCTCCCCAGCAAAAGAAACCACTATCCTGTCTTTGTGTGAATCATTTCCTTGTTCTTCATTACAGTTTCGCCACTTATGTATTTCTAATATATTGCTTCATTTTAGTTTTCTCTCTCTCTCTCTCTTTTAATTCAGTAGCAAGCATGAACCTAAGTGTGCAAGGGAAGGGGAACATTGCCCAGGTTAGACGAAGGCTCCAGAAGGTAAGCCAAACAGAATTTCTGGGCCAGGGGCTGGCCTCAGCTTCTTTTGGAGTTTATATTGTTATTTCTAGGAAACCAGTAGATGAAGCTGTGAAGTAGTCCTGGAAACAAAGAAATTTGGCAGTAAGTTGGGATAGACCCAGAAACTATGAAGAAATATGGTCAGAGGGAGGGGCTGATCTCTGCTTTTGCTCAGCAGCTCACTGAGGTCTAACCCCATGTCTCAGGAATATGTCGAAGAAGAACCTTGTCCTTGGCCCAAGGAGACATCACGACTTGGAAGGGAAAGTAGATGGTCCAGTTATCCTGAATGTTCTGTCCTCGTGTTTAAAAGATGTTTAAAAGAAGTCCTTGTGTTTACATTGGTAGTAGGGGTCTTAGGGATGACAACTTTCATTGTAGTCTGCATGTTGACTAACACTTCTCCAACCTAGAGAGAAGCTCTTTCTTTGTGGTCACGGCTGCCACCCTGAGACCTACCTTTGCAATTCGCTGGGAAATCCCTCTCGCTTCTTTCCTGTGCCCTAAGCTTGTTTTTCATATTTCTTACTTGTTCTTTGTTAACTTTCTCTCTCTTTTTAAGACTTTTGAAAAATTAATTAATTAATTAATTTATTTATTTGAGAGAGAGAGAGCAGGGGAAGGAGCAAAGGGAGAGAGACAAGCAGACTCTGCGCTGAGCTCGGGGTTTGATGTGGGGCTCAATCTCAGGACCCTGAAATCATGACCTGAGCAGAAATTAGGAGTTGGAGGCTTAACTGACTGAGCCATCCAGGTGCCTCTTCTTTGTTAACTCTCTTTTTATCAAACATAAACACTAAGATATTTGAGAAAGGGTCTGTGCAAGATACATTTTTTTTATTTTTATTTTTTTAAAGATTTTATTTATTTGACAGAGAGAGACACAGCAAGAGAGGGAATACAAGCAGGGGGAATGGGAGAGGGAGAAGCAGGCTTCCCGCCGAGCAGGGAGCCCGATGAGGGGCTTGATCCCAGAACCCTGGGATCATGACCTGAGCCGAAGGCAGACGCTTAACGACTGAGCCACCCAGGCGCCCCTCTTTTTTTTTTTTAATTTGGAATGTTTGAAAATATCTTTAGTCTACCAATAAATGTGAATGACAGTATGGCTGGTGTTTCAATCTGGGTTCTCCTGCAAACAGAAAACACAGTATGATGCCACTGAAGCTTTGCTCCAAGGGGACAAACCGCTCAGAGTATAGTCACACCAGGTTCTAATATGTGCACAACTGCTGACATTTGGTAGTGACATATAATCAGATAGTAGCTTTAAAAGGCTATAGAACTGTCTAGTCTTAGGTCCCAAACCAGAGGCCAAGTTTCTTCCTCGTCCCATGGTGAAATGCAAACCGGCTCCTACTGAGGAGAATCTCCAGAGTGCTTTTGCTTTTCTGCTTCATTTGTAGAAAATTCTTTCTTCCTCTTTCTATGGTTTGCTCTTCCTTGTTGTCCTAGAAAGATTGTCAGTGGAATACTCATTCTTTAGGAGCAAAGGGAGAGGGACAAGCAGACTCTGTTTAGGAGAGGGAGATTGGGGGGGGGTGGATCTTCTACTCCAACCTAAATGTTTCATGGCTCAGAAAAGAACAACAGGCCACCATCTGTTCTTCCAAGTCTGACTTGTTTGTAAATAATACAACATGTGGGAGAACAATCCATTTTGCTTTATGCCAAAAACAGGTCAGTTCCTCTTCATAGTCTTTGTTGTTAAGGTGAAGACACAAATATTAGGAACTTCCTGTGAGCAAGTATTTGATGAAAAGGATGCATGCAGATTTCAAGAACAAATGGTACTTTCCAGGCATAGGGCTGCCAGAATTGTGGAGAAATTCTAGGGAAAAAATGCTAACCCTAAAAGGACATAGTTCTGCTAAAGGGGTATTTAATTTGCCTCCTTAGAACACAACGTCTTAGTTTGAAATATCTAAATGTGGGTTAATGGTGACTTTCTAGCCATGGTATATAAGCATATACACTCATGCTTAAGAAACAGGGAAAGGAAAAAAGGGAGGGATGAGGGAGAGAGGAAAGGAAGGAAAGGAAGTCAATTTCTTATTAAAGTGTTAGCAGCTATATTTAAAAGTTAAGAAAATGTCTAAGGACTATATATATATATATATGTATTTTTTTTTACCAGACTTACTGTTCTCATGCCTTAGAGCACCAAAAAAAAGGATAAAGCATAATCTCATTATACTATACCCATAGAGTCGCTTTATTTATTTATTATTTCAGGTGTTTCAAGAGATCACTTAGATTGCTGAAATTATTAAAACCATGCTTATTGTGAAAATTATTAGTGGCTCAAATATTGCAACAGCAGATGTAAATATTCAATGGTGTTCTTGTGAAGTTTTCTCAAAGATGCATTGTATCCAAAGTTGACAAAAACTTTACTTTGTGTTGTAACTCTATGGTATTGAGAGCTAAGCCACTGCAGTAGTTTTTATTTTATTTTATTATTCTATACTATTCTATTTTATTTTATTATGTTATGTTATGTTATGTCACCATACAATACATCATTAGTTTTTGATGGTAGTGATCCACAATTCAATGTTTTCGTATAATACCTAGTGCTCCATGCAGTACATGCCCTCCTTAATACCCACCACCGGGCCAACGCATCCCCCAACTCCCCTCCCCTCCAAAACCCTCAGTCTGTTTCTTGGAGTCCATAGTCTCTCATAGTTTGTCTCCCTCTCCGATTTCACCCCCTTCATTTTTCCCTTCTTTTCCTAATGTCCTCCATGCTATTCCTTATGTTCCACAAATAAATGAAACCATACGATGATTGACTTTCTCTGCTTGGCTTATTTCACTTAACATAATCTCCCCCAGTCCCATTCATGTTGGTGTAAAAGTTGGGTATTCATCCTTTCTGATGGCTGAGTAATATTCCATTGTATATATGGGCCACATCCTTATCCATTCATCTGTTGAAGGGCATCTCAGCTCTTTCCACAGTTTGCCTATTGCGGACATTGCTGCTGTGAACATTGGGGTGCATATGGCCCTTCTTTTCACTACATCTGTGTCTTTGGGGTAAATACTCAGTAGTGCAATTGCTAGGTCATAGGGTAGCTCTCTTTTTAATTTTTTGAGGCACCTCCACACTGTTTCCCAAAGTGGCTGTACCAACTTGCATTCCCACTCCCCTTGTGGAGAAAGGTTCCCCTTTCTTCACAACCTCTCCAACATTTGTTGTTTCTTGCCTTGTCAGTTTTTGCCATTCTAACTGGAGTAAGGTGGTATCTCAATGTGGTTTTGATTTGAATTTCCCTGATGACTAATGATGATGAACATATTTTCATGTGTCTGTTAGTCATTTTTATGTCTTCTTTGGAGAAGTGTCTGTTCATGTCTTCTGCCCATTTTTTGACTTGATTATTTGTTTTTTTGGGTGTTGAGTTTGAGAAGTTCTTTATAGATCTTGGATACCAGCCCTTTATCTGTAGTGTCCTTTGCAAATATCTTCTCCCATTCTGTGGGTTGCCTCTTTGTTTTGTTGACTGTTTCCTTTGCTGTGCAGAAGCTTTTTATCTTGATGAAGTCCCAAAAGTTCATTTTTGCTTTTGTTTCACTAGCCTTTGGAGATGTATCTTGAAAGAAGTTGCTGTGGCCGATGTCAAAGAGGTTACTGCCTATGTTCTCCTCTAGGATTTTGATGGATTCCTGTCTCACATTGAGGTCTTTCATCCATTTTGAGTTTATCTTTGTGTATGGTGTTAGAGAATGGTGGAGTTTCATTCTTCTGCATGTGGTTGTCCAATCTTCCCAGCACCATTTATTGAAGAGACTGTCTTTTTTCCATTGCACATTTTTCCTGCTTTGTTGAAGAGTATTTCACCATAGAGTTGGTCAAATAATCTCCTGGGGCTCTCTATTCTGTTCCATTGGTCTATATGTCTGTTTTTGTGCCAGTACCATGCTGTCTTGGTGATCATTGCTTTGTAATATAGCTTGAAATTGGACAACATGATGCCCCCAGCTTTGTTTTTCTTTTTCAACATTTTTCAACATTTCCTTGGTGATTCAGGGTCTTTTCTGATTACATACAAATTTTAGCATTATTTGTTCCAGCACTTTGAAAAATGTCATTGGAACTTTGATCGGGATGGCGTTGAAGGTATAGATTGTTCTGGGTAGCAGAGACATTTTAACAATGTTTATTCTTCTGATCCATGAGCATGGAATGTTTTTCCACCTTTCTGTGTCTTCTTCAATTTCTTTCATGAGTGTTCTGTAGTTCCTAGAGTATAGATCATTTACCTCTTTGGTTAGGTTTATTCCAAGGTATCTTATGGTTTTTGGTGCTATTGTAAATGGAATCATTTCTCTAATTTCTCTTTCTATAGTTGCATTGTTAGTGTATAAGAAAGCAACTGATTTCTGTGCATTGATTTTGTATCCTGCCACATTACTGAATTGCTATATGAGTTCTAGTAATTTGGGGGTGGAGTCTTTTGGGTTTTCCACATAAAGTATCATGTCATCTGTGAAGAGAGAGAGTTTGACTTCTTCTTTGCCAATTTGAATACCTTTTATTTCTTTTTGTTGTCTGATTGCTGTTGCCAGGACTTCTAGTACTATGTTGAACACTAGTGACAAGAGTGGGTATCCTTGACGTGTTCCTGATCTTAAGGGAAAGGCTCTCAGCTTTTCCCCATTGAGGATGATATTCACTGTGGGTTTTTCATAGATGGATTTTATGAACTTGAGAAATCTTACCTCTATCCCTATACTCTGAAGAGTTTTAATCAGGAAAGGATGTTGTATTTTGTCAAATACTTTTTCTGCATCAATTGAGAGGACCATATGGTTCTTCTCCCTCCTCTTATTAATGTGTTCTATCACATTGATTGATTTGCGAATGTTGAACCACACTTGCATCCCAGGGATAAATCCCACTTGGTCATGGTGGGTGATCCTTTTAATGTATTGTTGGATCCTATTAGCTAGGATATTGTTGAGAATTTTGGAATCCATATTCATCAGGGATATCAGTCTGAAATTCTCCTTTTCGATGGGGTCTTTGCCTGGTTTGGGGATTAAGGTAATGCTGGCCTCATAGAATGAGTCTGGAAGCTTTCCTTCTGTTTCTGTTTTTTGAAACAGCTTCAGTAGAATAGGTATTATTTCTTCTTTGAATGTTTGGTGGAATTCCCCAGGGAATCCATCAGGCCCTGGACTCGTTTTTTGGGGAGGTTTTTGATCACTGCTTCAATCTTGTTACTGGTTATTGGCCTATTCAGGTTGTCAGTTTCTTCCTGTTTCAGTCTTGGCAGTTTATAGGTTTCCAGGAAGGCCTCCATTTCATCCAGATTGCTCAGTTTATTGGCATATAGTTGTTGATAATAATTTCTAATAATTGTTTCTATTTCCTTGGTGTTAGTCATAATCTCTCCCCTTTCATTCATCATTTTATTAATTTGGGTCCTTTCTCTTTTCTTTTGGATAAGTCTGACCAGTGGTTTATCGATCTTATTAATTCTTTCAAAGAACCAGCTTCTAGTTTCATTGATCTGATCTACTGTGTTTCTGGTTTCTAATTCATTGATCTCTGCTCTAATCTTAATTATTTCTCTTCTAATGTGTGGCTTAGGCATCATTTGTTGCTTTTTCGCTAGTTCTTTAAGGTGTAGAGTTAGTCGGTGAATTCAGGATTTTTCTATTTTTTTGAGTGAGGCTTGGATGGCTATGTATTTTCCCCTTAGGACCGCCTTTGCAGTATCCATAGGTTTTGGACTGATGTGTTTTCATTCTCATTGGTTTCCGTGAAATGTTTAAGTTCTTCTTTGATTTCTCGGTTGACCCAAACATTCTTGAGCAAAGTGGTCTTTAGCTTCCAAGTGTTTGAATTTCTTCCAAATTTTTTCTTGTGATTGAGTTCAGAGCATTAAAGCATTATGGTCCGAGAATATGCAGGGAATAATCTCAATCTTTTGATATTGGTTGAGACCTGATTTGCGACCCAGTATGTGGTCTATTCTGGAGAAAGTTCTGTGTGCACTCAAGAAGAATAGTATTCTGTTGTTTTAGGGTGGAATGTTCTGTATATATCTATGAGGTCCATCTGGTCCAGTGTGTCATTCAAAGCTCTTGTTTCTTTGTTGATTTTCTACTTAGATGATCTGTCTATTGCTGAGAGTGGAGTATTGAGGTCTCCTACAATTAATGTATTGTTATCAATATGACTCTTTATTTTGGTTAACAGTTGGCTTATGTAGATGGCTGTTACCCTGTTGCGGGTGTAGATATTTACAATTGTTAGATCTTCTTGTTGGATAGACCCTTTAAGAATGATATAGTGTCCTTCTGTGTCTCTAACTATAGTCTTTAGCCTCAAATATAATTTGTCTGATATAAGAATTGTTACCCCAGCTTTCTTTTGATGTCTGTTGGCATGGAAGATGGATCTCCATCCCTTCACTTTTCAGTCTGGATGTATCTTGAGGTTCAAAATGAGTCTCTTGACAGCATATGGATGGGTCCTGTCTTTTTATCCAATCTGCAACCCTGTGCCGTTTTAGGGGAGCATTTAGGCCGTTCACATTGAGAGTGCTTATTGAAAGATATGAATTTATTGTCATCATGTGCCTGTGAAGACCTTGTTTCTATAGATTGTCTCTGTAAATTTCTGTTCTATATCATTCTTGGGGTCTTTTTCCTTTTATAGAACCTTCCTTAATATTTCTTGCAGGGCCAGCTTAGTGGTCACATATTCTTTCAGTTTCTGCCAGTCGTGGAAGCTCTGCATCTCTCCATCCATTCTAAATGACGGCCTTGCTGGATAAAGTATTCTTGGCTGCATGTTCTTCTCATTTAATACCCTGAATATGTCCTGCCAGGCCTTTCTGGCTTGCCAGGTCTCTGTGGATAGGTCTGACCTTATTCTGATGTTCCTCCCTCTGTATGTAAGGAATCTCTTCCCCCTAACTGCCCTTAAGATAGTTTCCTTGGTTCTAAGATTTGTGAGTTTTACTATTACATGCCGGGGTGTTGGCCTGTTTTCCTTTATCTTGGGAGGGGTCCTCTCTGCCTCTAGGATACGACTGTTTGTTTCATTCCCCAGATTAGGGAAGTTCTCAGCTACGATTTGCTCAAATATATTTTCTAGTCCTCTCTCTCCCTCCATCCCCTCAGGGATCCCAATAATTCTGATATTGGAACGTTTCATGGTGTCACTTATTTCTCTGATTCTATTTTCATGGATTTTGAGTTGTTTTTCCCTGGCCTTCTCTTTTCCCTTCCTTTCTATCAATTGGTCTTCTAGATCATTAATTTGTTCTTTGGCCTCGCTTACCCTAGCTGTTAGATTATCTAGATTAGATTGGATCTCATTGATAGCATTTTTAAGTTCTGCCAGTTCAGCTTTCATTTCTGCCCTTAGAGACTCTATGTTGCCATTAATCAATTTCTGCATTCTAGCTATTGTCTTCACAATTGCGACCCTGAACTCCATTTCCAACAGCTTGGTTATATCTGTATCCATTTGTAAATCTGTGGCAGAAGTCACAGTCTCTGAGTCTTTCCTATTTTGGGGGTTCCTCCTCCTAGTCATTCTGTTGAGGGGTGGTTGAGGGAATGTACAGAGTCCAAATTATTGACCACAACCCAAGCAAGATGCACCTGTTTTATAGGGATTTTAGGGTTGCTTGGCCTCTTGTTCTCCCAGTCTGTCTTCTGGGGGAGGGGACTGCTGTGCTGTTACTCAGGCAACCCTATTTGGGCAGAGTTGCCCTGCCCACTGTGGAGGGGGGGATGGGCTCAGTGAAAACCGGTTTTTTGGGGCTTTTTTCTTTGGCGACTTTCCCTGGTAGCTTTCCGCATCTCTTCCGAGAGTCAGAGCAGAAGAGATCTTTTCCCAACCCTCTGCCTCAGAGCAGAGAGATCGCAGTCTCTTCTTCAGTGAGCCCTCCAGGTCACACTATCTCTGTTTCTGTCTGTGCTGCTGTAAACTGGAGTCTCCTGGGTTGTGCACCCCTCAGCAACACTCCCAGTCCTCGCCTCCAGGTCGGGGCACATCTCTGCCCTTTGTGCTTCTAAAACTGCCAGCTGCCCCCCAGTTCGCATGCACAGCCCTGCCGCAGTCCAGGGGGCTGCCCTAAAGTCCTTTCCCTGTTGCTATCGATCTGTGAGTCTGTGCCCCGTCCCCAGCGTGGGAGGCTTTTGTGCTCCTGTGTTATTTCGTCTTCCCTGTGCCAGTGCTTATGGCAGCTCCCTCCCCCTTCCGTTTATCTTCCAGTATCTGCCCATGGAATCACAGCTCCCTGCTTCATAGCTCAAAACCAACCGCCTGCACTATTCTGTTTGTAGAGATCCAGATCTATCCTCTTACATCTCAGGCTGATTTCGTGGGTGTTCAGAGTGGTCTGGTAGATATCCAGCTCAATTCTGGGGACTGGTTGGAATAGAGTCCCCTACTCCTCCACCATCTTCAGCCTCAGTAATTTTTCTTAATATGGTAGTTGGTTCCTGATTTCCCTTGTAAAACTCAGTCTAAGGAGCTTTTTCTTTGATAACACTATTCTTTCACATGACTTTGTCCGAGTTTGGTGCTTCCTTAATATTTCTATGATCAATGACCCATTTTGGTTTTATTTATAAAACAAAGCAAATTTTCTTCCAAGCTACATTGAACTCCTCATCTCTAGGAAGAGAAATCTACTTGTAACTCTTCAGTGACATTTCTCCACCTCTGAAAATAATTAAAAATCAACCAGATAATCCATTAGCATTAGCATGGAAGCAAAAAAGACCCTCTGTGAGCTCATGTGAGCCTGTCTCTCCAGACTTGTCTCTTCCCACTTGTTGTGTGCTGTGATCAGACTCAAATATTTGCACTCCTTAGAGCACATCCTGTTCTCTTATGCCTACTTATGCTGTGGTCTGGAGTGGTGGGGCTTGGAGTGGATGGCCAAGAAAGAATTCTTGAGACATCTTCAGTGCAAAAAGGTGGTTTAATAAAGCATAGGGACAAGACCCATGGGCAGAAAGAGCTGCTCTGGGGTTATGATGGGTGACTTTATACACTTTCAAGTTTGGAGTGGGTTGGGGACAGCAGAAGTCTCTAAGGAATTTTGGAAGCAAGGTTTCTGGGACCTTGAGGGGGACTAGCCGTTGTTAAGAAAAGGTCATTTATTACTGTCAAGTAAAACCTTAGTCATGAGACCCTTCAGATGTATATCGGTGGGTCATATCCTTGGGGGATGATTGACAACATGTATCTTGGGGAGTGGAGATAAAGGAAATTTCCAAAGGAATTTTTATATGTTAAAGTAGACCCACAGGATCCTGGCGGGGGCGGGGGGGATAATGTTAAGCTAAGATGCCTTTTCCCCGTAGCAAAGTATTAACATCAAGGCAGCTAAGTTCCTAGAGGAATGTCACTCTGCCTCTTTCAAGGACTTGTCAATGGACTGTAACTTGTAAGGAAATTTAATTTTTTCTTTTGCCTTTTTTCCCCATATCACTTGTCTCTGTTCACATTTGTTCCTTGCTTCCAAGCTCTCTTCCTCCCTGATTTCCCTGGCAAACTTGCTGTGTTTCAAGACTCTCTCATACCTCCCAGATGATAGCCTTTCTGCATTCCTAGGATACTTTTCACCTGTCACTCGCATTGCCTTCTTGCATTTTAATCATTTTTCCGCCTGTGTATCTCCCCCTACTAGCTGTGAGCCTCTTGAGGTTGAGGACTGTGATTCATATATTGTTTAACCATAACTGAATACAATGATCACATCTAAATATTAAGAATAATTCTTTACTGTCATCAAATATCCACTGTTCAAACTTCTGTGACTGTTTCATAATTTTTTTTAAAGTTTATTTGTTTATATAAGATTCAACTGGTTGATGTGTCTCTTAAGTCTCTTTTCATCTATAAATACCTCTCTATTTTCTTTAGTTTTTAAGTGTATCTGTCGAGGAGCTGAGTGTTGTCCTTTAGAGACTCCAACAGTCTGGATATTTGTGATTGTATCCCCATTGTCATGGTCTGTTCAGGCTGCTATAACAGAATTCCACAGATTGGCTTAAACAACAAAATTTTATTTCTCACAGTTCTGGAGGCTGGGAAGTCCAAGGTCACAGTGCCAGCTGATTTGGTGTCGGTGTCTGATGGATGAATAGTAGTCCATTATTTATATGCATATATCATTTTCTCCATCCATTCTTCTGTAAAGGAACACTTAGGTTGTTTCTATATCTTGGCTACTGTGAATAATGATGCAGTGAACATGAGAATGTAGACATCTCTTTGAGATCCTGATTTTATTCCCTTTGGGTGTAGACCCAGAAGTGGGATTGCTGGATCATACGATAGTTCACTTTTTAATTTTTTGAGGAACTTCCAGCTGTTTTCCATAGTGGCTGCACCAATTTACATTTCTACCAGCAGTACACAGGATTTCCTTTTCTTTACATCTTTGCCAGTTCTTGTTATCTCTTGTCTTTTTGATGATAGCCATTCTAAGAGGTGAGCAGTGATATCTCATTGTGGTTTTGATTTGCATTTCCTTGATGATTAGTGATGTTGAACATCTTTTCATGTCCTGATTGGCCGTTTGTATGCCTTATTTGATAAAACATCTATTTAGGTCCTTTGCTCATTTTTAAATCAGCTTTTTTTCTATTTATTGTATGAATTCCTTATATATTTTGAATATTAACTCCTTATCAGATGTATGACTTGCAAATATTTTCTCCCATTCTGTAAGTTGCTTTTTCATTTTATCAATCGTTTCTTTTGTTATGCAGACACTTTTTAATTTGCTAGTGCTTTTGGTGTCATATCAAAAAAAAAAAATCATTGCCAAGACCAATGTCAAGGAGACTTTTCCCTATGTTTTCTTCTAGGAGTTTTCCAATTTCAGGTATTATATTTAAGTCTTTACATGTAATTTTTGTGAGCTATGTAAGATAGCTGTGAATATCCAATTTTCCCAGCACAATTTATTGATGAAACTATGGTCTCCTTATTGAGTATTCTTAGCTTCCTTGTCAAATATTAGTTGATTGTATATGTGTGGATTTATTTCTGGGCTCTTTATTCACTTCCATTGGTCTATGTTTCTGTTTTTGTCCCAATATCATACTGTTTTGATTACTATAACTTTGTAATATAGTTATAGGAATCAGGAAGTATGATGCCTCCAGCTTTGTTTTTCTTTCTCCAGATTGTTTTGGCTCTTCTGAGGTCTTTGTGGTTTCAAATAAATTTTAGGTTTGTTTTTCTATTTCTGTAAAAAATACCATTAGCATTTTGAAAGGGATTGCCTTGAAACTATAGATTACCTTAGGTAGTATGGACATTTTAACAATATTAATTTTTCTAATCCATGAGCATGGAATACCTTTCCATTTATTTGTGTCTTCTTCAATTTCTTTCATTGATGTCTTATTAGTTTTTCATGTATAGATTGTTCACCTACTTGGTCACATTTCTTCCTAAGAATTTTATTGTTTTTCATGCTACTATAAATGGGATTTTTTTTATTTCTTTTTCAGATACTTCATTGTTAGTGTATACAAACACAACTGATTTGTGTATGTTGATTTTGTATCCTACAACTTCACTGAATTCATTTGTTAGTTCTAACAGTTTTGAGGGGGAATCTTTAGAGTTAGGTGGTTATTATTGAATGAATTGGATCACTTCTTTAAGGATTAGACCAAACTTGTTAATTGTGTTGGATCATTAACCTGACCTGTTTTCCTAGTTCTGGAGTTTTACTTGATATTCTACTTAGTTGATATTTAGTTGATGCACTACTGTCTTTTGAGTATCAGTGTGTGTGTTTGTCAGGGTCGGGGTAGTTAATGAGTTTAACTATAAATCCTTTCACAGTTACTGGTTTATTTTAACTAACTTCAATATTTATAATTTGTAATATCCAAAAATATGCTTTCATGGATATTTTTGCATTCATTGGTACAGAATTTTATATAGAATTATCTTAATAATTTTCAAACTCCTGTGTACCTATGGTTGTTTTCCTGTCAACATCATTTTACCTTCTGTTTCTTTTTTCTTAACTATAGATTTCCAAAGTTTTATCTTAAAATTTTTTTCTTTTGAAAAACTAAGATTTATGTTACTGATCAAGCCTATTATTTTGTGTTTGTTCTTATAGTCTTTGTTTCATTAATATCTGGCTTAATCTTAATTCCTTCATTCTGCTTTCATTAGACTTATTTTGTTGTTCTTTTCAGTGTCTTTTGGTGAAATCTTTTTCATTAAATTTCAGCCCCCTTTATTTGGGGGCAAATTCACTTATGGCTATAAATTTCTTCCTGAGAATTTCTCTGGTTCCATACCCAAGTTTTGATACAGAGGTCATACATGTTTTGCAAAAACTAGTTCACGGAGCAGGCTTGAGATTCTTGAAAAGGCCTGCTTGCAAGCTTGACCCTTGGCTGGTATCTGGCAAATTGTGTGGTAAGCTCATTCCTTCACTTATATATAAAAACTTTCCCTCTATGATAAGGGTAGCTCACTGTGCCTAAACTATTTGTACAAATAAGGTGCTTTATGCTAAACATTTGCTTTCTTTCTGGGAGTCTAAAATTTTGGAATGTGCTAGGTAGAGAGTGCCTATGTGACCAGACCCCAATAAAAACCTTGGCCGCTGAGTTTTTAATGGGCCTCCTGAGCAGAAACATCTCATACTTATTGCTGTATTCTTGTTACTGGGAAAAGAGTGCACTCTCTGTGACCCCTCATGGGGAGAGAGAGGGCATAAGGAAACCTACACATAGATTTCTCCAGACACCACCTGTATCTTTTTCCCTTATGACCCACTGTGTGGCTTTACTAGGTTGTTGTAGTAAATCTTAGCCATGGGTGCAACTATCTGCTGAGTCCCCTGAGTCCTTCTAGCAAATCTCCACATGTAGGGATAGCTTTGGAAACCCGTGACCCACATGGTTATTCAGTTCAAAGTATTTTGTAAGCTATCTCTTTATTTTTTCCTTTATCTCAAGAGTTATTTGGGAGTCTGTCCCAAACTTTTCTGCCACATGGATTTTCTGGCAACATGTTGATTTTTTATTCTTTTGGCGGTGTCATATGCAATTATGGCTTATATGAGAGGGATATTTTAGAATTTTTTGAGTTCAGTTGTGTCTTGTTGCTCAATTTTCTGAATGTTCCACATATATTTTTAGAAAGTGTGTCTATTTTATGAAGATTCTTAATTGTGTGTGTCTACTTGTCTTAATTCTCTGTATGCTTATTTGAGGAAGATTCCTAATTATGTTACTGAATTCTTCTTACCCTTGTTTACTTTTTGACTAATCTGTTGTTTACCAAAACACTGTGATGTCTGTCATGATTATTAAAGATGTGTACATTTTTAATACTTTTAAATATTTCTGTTAGCTTTAGCTTTATATATTTTGAACATAGCTCATATTTATAAAGGTTCACTACTGTTAATATCTTTTTAGTGGATTACTCCTTTTATCAATATTAAGTATTCTTCTTGATCCCCTGGGAATCTTCACCTTGAATTCTGTTTTGTCTGGTGGTAATATTGCTTTAAAATCATTGTGTTAGTACTTTGGCAGGTAATTTTTAGTATCTCTTTACTTTCAACAATTCTACATTATTTTTTTTCAGATTTGATTCTGGTAAATAAGAATAGCTGGATTTTCTTTTTTACCAACTTGATAGTCTCTGTCTTTTATAGGTCTGATAAAACTGCTCACATTTGTCATAAATATGAATAGGTTTTGATTTATTCTTGCCATAGTCTTTTCTGTTTTTTTATTTGCTAAAATTTTTTAAAACATTTTTTTTAAAGATTTATTCACCCATTCTAGAGAGAGAGGGAGATAGAGTGTGTACATATGTGTGCATGAGTTGGGGGCCAGGCAGAGGGAGAGGGAGAATTCTCAAGCAGACTCTGGGCTGAGTACCAAGCCTGGTGTGGGGCTTGATCCCAGGACCCCAAGACCATGACCTGAGTTGAAACCAAGAGCTGGTCACTTAACTGACTGAGCCACCTGGGCACTCTGCTAAAAAAAAAAAAAAAATTAAGGCTTTCTTGTCTCTTTTGGTTAGATTTTGTTTTGCAACATTTCCCCTCTTCTGTTGTGATAGTTGTACATTCATCTGTTCTTTTTTGTTCAGCTTGTGCACATTTTTAGCTCATACAAGAAACTTACATTTTCTTTTTCAAAAGTCTAGAGTCAAATACATCTATGTTCTACCCTTCATTTCAATAATACAAGAAATTTAACATGCATTTATTCCCTTTTACACTCTCCTTTTTCCCCCAACTAACTCTCATGTTGACATCTTATAGAGTTTTATTTCCAGATGGTTTAACACACACACTGATTTCAGTTCAGCAATGTTGTTTCAAATGATTTCTTTGTTGCTGTGTTTGTTACTCATTACTCTTTCCCAGATTTATTTTTCTTCTTGCTGAAATAATATAACAATTCTTTCAAAGAATGTGGATGGTAAACTTTCTGAGGTCCTATATGTTTGAAAATGTCCTTAATTCATGAAAGAAGCTGAATGGCTGAATTTATTCCACTGACTCTAGCAAGATCTGGTCTTCACCTCTTCCTCCTCACCACTCCTACTATATCCAAACTGAAAAAGAGCTGCTAAAGCTTTAACTCCACTCTTGCAGGCCCCATATCCTGTCCCCTGACTAATGCAGCTTAAGTTCCCCATATCTTCTGAGAATCAGAACAGTGACTAATTCTCAGAATATAGCAAAACTTTGACCTTCACCAATTTAACATAGCAATTCCTTAGGCTGTCTGCTCTCCAGTAACATAGCTATCTTGGGTTGTCCTATTGTGATGATTTTAATAAAGCTTAAGTTAACAGGATTTGGTTGGTTTTTCTCCTTTCACAAATTCATTCTCATTGTTAAAGGATAGTTTGACTAGATAATTTTTTTCCTTAAGAATTTTTAGATTTTGTTCCCTTACCTCATAGCACTCAGGGTTGCTGATGAGAAGTCTGTGTTCTGCAACAGTCACTTCCTTCTTCTAGGATTGGCACCTTTTTCTGAAGCCTCCATGACTCCTTGGGGCGATGGCTTACCACTGTGGCTCTCTGTGTGTTTTCTTTCTTAAAGATCTGGATAACTTTTGGTCCACCAAAAGTCCTTACTCTGTTTTTCACAAATCCCAATGTCCTTATTAATTTCTTTTAAAATATAACTTAAGAAATAATAATGACTTGGTGTTAAAACAAGGAGATTTCAAAAAAACAACAAAAAAAACAAAACAGAACGAAAAAACAGATGTCAGCATGTGCTCAAATTAAGATGTTATTTTTGTTTGTGTGTTTGGATGGGTCCATATGAAACTATATTCCAAGGGAATGGAATGGGGTGTCCAGAGGAAGACTGATTTTTACTTTATAATTTTCTCTATTTGAATTTCAGCATATTAGTCTTGTTTTGGGATTCAAAATAATGTCATACATAATCCATTGGACATCTTCCTTTTCTTTTTTTTTTTAAGATTTTATTTATTTATTTGAGAGAGAGAGCAGAACAAGAGAGAGAGCAAGAATGGAGGATGGGGGGGGGCAAAAGGAAAGGGAGAAGCAGGCTTCCCGCTGAGCAGGGAGCCCGACACAGGCTCCATCCCAGGGCCGTGAGATCATGACCTGAGCTAAAGACAGACGCTTAACCAACTGAGCCACCCAGGCGCCCCAGACATCTTTTCTACTTCCAAATGCACCCATCAGCTTTTTCCACCTGCTCTGGTGCCCTGTCTATGCTGCTCAATGGTGTGGACAGCATCGAGGGCCCCAAGCCCTCTGTTTCCAGTTGGGTTTGCCCACCAGGAGGTCAGTGAGATTGGGATATTTATTCCCTGGCCTTTCCTAGCACTACCCCCCTCCACCCCCCAGATATCTGACTACCCTGTGTTGATTCTGTCCTCCTACTGAAGACAACACCTGCCAGGTGGTCCTCTGCACACAGAGACCCTCACGTCCTCATCTTGGTCCTTCAGGCCTGGGGCAGCAGTGGCTCCCAGGGGTGCCAGGCTGGAGACCCACATCCCATTGCTGGCTTCTCTACAACTTGCCTACATCTTTGTAATTAGTCCCTTTATTCACTTCTCCTCAAATTACTTAGCTGGAGTGTCATTTGTTTCTGTCCTCGTCCCGGACCCAAACAAAGCCAAACGAGAAAACAGAGAAAAAGCCAAAGCAATATAAAGTAGTTGGGTAACTATTTAGATTCATCTTCTTGCTTTTTCAGAACAGAATAAAATACTTAAGAAAGAATAAAGGTGAAGAAAGCTTATTTTTGTTAAAGGGACCATGCTACAGAGGGGGAGTAATAGTAACGATTTCATGAGCACACACGTAGCACAGGAGTTCCTCTCCCTTTCCTTATTGATGCTGTTGCTGGGTTTCTGGGCCTGGAGGGCAAGCAGGCATGAATGCAGTCCCCCTGATACAGGACTTTATGCAGCACTCTGGGCTCATGCTGCAGAGATTTATAGAATCTCAGAGACAGTAGGGGCCACAGGGACTGTCTAGTGAGCAATGCACAGCACAGAGCATAGCCATTTGTGATACAACCCTAGATTTAATTTGGGTAGTGGCTATATAAAAACCACCCCATGCTGCTGCTTCTTCCGTGCACCTATTAAAAAATATTTCAGTTGCTAAAAAACAGTGCTAATTTTCTCACTGGCATTTGGGAGAGTAGCTAGCAACGGCAACAGGTAACGTTCACTGAATATTTGCTGTGTGCCAGAGACCGAGCTCCAAGCTTTACAGGTATCCTGTTCTGCAACCCTCAGCTAAGCTCTGTAGTGGATACTGTCCAGTATGCATGGTAGTGCATAGTATTAATCCAGTTTTAGGGATGAGGATAATAAGGCAGAAAGAAGTTAAAGGACTTGCCCTTCATCACAGGGCCTCAAGTGATGGAGTCAGGATTCAAACCCATGCAGCTGGACTCTGAACCCCACACTCATCCATTACATTGTTTCTTCTTGTTATGACATCTATGCAGAAATATATATGTATATATACTGCAGGAATATTGCTTTGTGCCTAACAATATACCATATATGCACACGTCATGTCACTAAACACATAATGCCATTTTAAATGATGGCAAAATATTCAATTGTATCAGTATGCCAGTTTGCTTAATCAATCTCATTGTTAGATATTAATTTGTTCTGCTATTTCCCCTTATAATCATTTTCTAATACTGACTCCTCTCACATTCTCACATTAGAACCTCTGACCCTGATTTATGAATTTATATAATTTATAAATTGCAATTATTATTCTTAAATAGAGTATTAAACATTACTATTAGAGAGTGGGGCTCTAGATGACTCTGACCTCCATTGTGCTTATCATTTATATTTTGAAATATTTCAATGTATTGTGTAATAAGGAAATGAGATTGTTAGAGTTTTTTTTCTTTAAAGTTTATTTATTTAAGTAATCTCTACACCCAACGTGGGGCTCAACCTCACAACCCCAAGACCAAGAGTCGCTTACTCTTCCAACTGAGCCAGCCAGGCAGCATTGTTAGAGTTTTTTTAAAAAGAAAATTTTTATTTAAAAATATAAAGTTTAAAATATGCTTTAGCTCTTCTGTCCCACAATGAGTTTAACCATTGATCAATAATATTGATCAAACTATTGATCAACAATAGTCACCAATCCAGGCTAAGGTCATGGAGTTTTAGTCTGTCTTCAAGTGGTCTTTATACCACTTGTCAATCTTCCACACCCTCTATGTAATCCAAAAACAGTTCCAAGGACACTTACCAATCCTTCCCCTTAAACAAATACACAACAGCCTCCCCTTGATTGTTCTGTATTTATTCCTGATGCACATGCTTTAGCTGGAGAGTGTAACGGGTGTTAGCAATTCACAGGCCTCCTTAGAAATGCTAGAAAAGTGCTCTTGTCTTCATTATGGGGGTGATGCCCTATTATCAATCAACCCCCATCTTTCTGCATCATCTTTTGCAATTTGGTGTCTTAATTCTAGTGTGAATAACACACTGGTACATTTATACCTGGGCTCTAAGCAGGGCTTAAATGGTAGTGTGCTGATGTTTTATCCAACAAGGAAATAACCAGTGGAATACATCTCTAAAACAGATTATTATCCTATTTGTAAAAGGAAATCATGGGCATGCATCAACAGAACTTATCCTCTACTCTTTGGATTCCAAAATGTAATCGTTTTCCTCATGGATGATCTTGTGCCAAATGACTGACCTCCGCCCCCCCCCCCCCCCCCAAAAAGCGCATGTGTGTGTGTGTGTGTGTGTGTGTATGTAAGAGAGAGAGAGAGAGAGAGGAACTGAGATTACACTGTAGTCATTTACCTTAAGAAAGAAATTTAGTAGCTTTATGTTTCACTATTGAGCAGCCAAAATAGCTTTGAACATATTTCATCTACTAAAAGAACGTGTGCTGGTGTGACATAAATATTAATGAAAGAATAAAACCCAATTCTCAAGATATTTTTTCTTTTATTTAAAATGTTAACTTTCACAACACATTATACAATGAAATGAAGACCATAGAATCACGTGAAAACTTGTAAAACATCTCTATTTAAGTCACAACACATGACACATGCTGCAGGGACACACTTTGATACCAAATCTTAGCACATTTCCACCATGAAAACAGAGGAAGCACAAGCCTGTCTGTGAGATCCCTCTCCTTCATCAGTGGCTGACATGACTGCTTCCAGGGAACCAAGATGATTTCTTTCTTTGAAGAACATATTTCAGTTTCACTGAACACTGTGCTTTGTTGAGAAATGCCCACTGATTTCTACGTCTGAGGGGGTCACATTAGAATTATAACACACTTTCACAGCACGTATTGGCACAATATGAAAAATAAAGTTTTTTTTTAGTTTTCCACTCAAAACAATGATTATTAAATAAATAATTATTCCTCATGGTGCAGGTCTCATGTTACCTTTCATTGGCCACTGACACACATGAAGCTCAATAAATTACACATGAGGGGGTTTATTTGCGTCTTCGTTCATAATTCTGCATCGCGCTCCTTTCATAAGCCACTGAGAACAAAGAAAAGGCAGAGGGTTTTTTAAGAGGATTCTCCGAGAGCGTTAAATAAACTTCAAGACACACTGTAATTTATTAAAAACTCATTAATGACTTTCCCCTCTCCATTGAAGTATTTCTAAGAGCTTTCTTTGCACATCCTCCAATCTTGCCTCCGTCTCTGTCCCGATTGGAAGTGATCTAACCACAGAATCCTTGGTTACTCAGGCCATCTGCCATTTACTTGGTGCCCTCAGAGCGTAGTTCCACAATCTACTGCAGTGGTCATTCTCCACAACTTTCTCAAGCACGGTGATTTATATAAAGGATAATGCCTGAAGTATAGAGTAGGAATAGTAGTAGGATGAAAGCAAAATGTGAGACTTTTATTCTAGGACAGAGTCAACAGACTACAGGCCATGGGCCAAATCCAGCCCACCACCTTTTCTTGAAAAGAATGTTTTATTGGAACGTGGCCTACCCACTCATTTATGTATTGTCTATGGCTACTTTAGCATTAACATGACGGATCGGAGTGGTTGCTCCCGAGACGGCACAGCTCACAAAATCCAAAATATTTGTTATCTGGCTCTTTACAGAAAGGGTTGGCTGGTTCCTGTTACAGGAGTACACTGAATGGTGTAGAGGTCTCCTCCTGTCTTGGGGATACTTCCCAATGAGGGATTGTCCTTGAAACTAAAAAACAACATCGTTGTCAGTGGGTAGGGCAATTGTGCCATCCACGTATAACAGTTTAACTTACCTCCCAGCACCCTAATGGCCTGTGGAAGATTAATCACTGCCTCCAAAAGTATTTAACATAGACTTAGCAAGTAATTTAAGTACTTTGACTATCCGGACTAAAAAAAAAAAGCCGAAATTATGATGATATGATATGATATGATATGATGATATGATATGCAATTTCGAAGAGGTCTGTAACCACAAAAGGGCAAGGATCAGACTGTTGCGATCAGACTACTAAAGTATATTATTCATCATTTTAGTTAATTTATATACTTAGATTTACATTTTAGTGAAACTATGCTGCTTTTTAAAATTCATATGTCCTGTATAAAATACTGAATTTAAACAAAAACAATAGGAAGAACTGTGGAAGTTAGGTAGGAATTATAGATGCCACTCTAAACAATTTTTTCAGTGAGAAAGATCTGTTAAGAGAGGAGGTAGGTGAGAGCTGTAGGGTGATCACTCTCCCATTTCCCTACTGAGCAGACGCCCAGTTAGCATCCAACACTAGGTTCATGATAAGCTGAATGCTTTATGCCAATCACGTATGTGCTTCCAGGGCGGACCAGTCTGAACTCCACGCCGGGCAGTTCTCAAGGAAGGAAACAGTCCATTTCTCATCCTGCTTTGTTTGTATTAGGAGGAGGACTGACTAGCACGAGTTCCGTTCCTGACAAGCTTTAGGTAACATGATTCTGTTCCTCAGAGAAGTAAGGTGAATGCTAATGTAAAGTAACCAAAGACGGATTCGTGTTAGCTGGGACAGAATATCCTCTTCACGGGAAGCAAAGTTTTGTATCTGGTTCTTGAACCCTCTGAAACTGTATGTAGATTTTTATGTTTATAAGCTAATGAGGGTTTCTCCACAAAGCAGGTTTCTAGATTTCTCAGACTGTCAAAGGAGTCTGTGACCACAAAAGGTTAAGAATCAGATGGCTGTAGGACACAGCCTACAGATAAATTCAGCTACAAATAAATTCTTGGATTTATTTATTGCAATTAGATTTTTTTTTTTACCATAAGTACTCATTTTAAATTTATCATTCCTTTTTAGTACTTTGAAAACTATGCCTTAGAAAGAAAATAACAGATTTGAGATACTGTCTATTTTCAGTCATGGTTTTAGACATACCAGAATTTAACACATACCAGGACACAATCATAACCTTGCCTCAATTGATCATATGAAAAGATCTCTGATTGAATGTACATACATTTTTGCCTGTTTTTTCCTTTTATATTTTCTTAAAATGGAGGAGTGAAGATTTAGTCATAAATTGATCCTGACTCATTATAGTGATTCTATTGATCTTGACTCATTATAGTGATTCAATTTACCTATAATTACATTATTACTTTGCACACATTTAATAACATTTAATCTGTAGAAATCACAGTATCCATATTATTTGTAAAGTTAGCCATGTTCTGAAATCTGTATCAGTTCTGGCAATAAAAAGTTGATGACTAATATAGTTATCAAGAAGACCACAGTTATAGAAGGGATAGCGCACGCTTTTGCTACAAGTAAAGCCAGTGTGGTTTAAATTTACATTCCATTTCCAAAAGCTGGAGGATAATATATATTATATATTATTTATATATAAATATATAAAATAATTTAAAGTTTTTCATGAGGCACACTGGTAACTTCTTTAAAATTTAAACTTGAAAAAAAAATAAAATTTATACTTGAGCGGCCCCCGAATTACTGAAAAAGAAATACAAGCGTAGTGTCTAAATTTGGAAGGTAGAGAACCAATGGTAGGATACATCATTTTTTGCATGAATTTTCCAGATAATTAAGCCAGCACTGCTTAGTTACAGATTTTCTAGAAACCTGAAATATCCTAAACAGATAAGGCAGCTGGTTACTTTCTAATTAATTACTTCATTAATAGTATAATTCTATTTTCACTAAAGGTAAAATAAAAGGAGTTTGAATACCTTTCCTAAGGAACCTAAGCTAATTACTATAAAAGACTGAATGTGCTTTACAAAAAAATCAGTCTCTGTGAAAATGATATAGGGGTTATTTAACCTTGAAAACGGTACGATGAATGGGTTTTTGGATATAGGTATGTGGCATTTTTACACAGACGATGGGAACTACAGAGAGGAAAGGAAATAGGCAGGCTTTATGTCAAGAGAAAGACTTGTTGGGGATTAAGATGGGTTAGGAGGATTGTGGCACCCCTTCCCTGTGAGGGTTTACAGCCAGAACTGATTATAATTCTCCAGGATGACTTGATCGTGCTCCTTTTCAAAAGCACTGGAATGGACTGTGTTTTTCCCATACTCTCAAAATCCATCAGGATATTTCGAGTTTGAGCTTTTATAACTTCATAAAGTATAAATGGATTTGTTTGTTTTCTTTATTTGTTTACTTTTGTGCTGGAAGACTGCCAGATGTAACGTCATATAAGCCTTTTGAATGACCTCGGTAGTAAGTGAAAATTGGTCTTATTTCCCACATAACCTGTCACCGCTTAGTTCAGTCAAGTTCAGTGTGGCTTATGTAACAAATATAAGGGAACAAGTACTAGACTAGCCCAAGGATTCAGGTTAGGTAATGATTAAATGGGGCAGACACTGGTAAGGCTGGTAGTTTGAGAAAGAAAGATGCATCCTAGGTGAGATTAGCTTAATCAGCTACAAATAAATTCTTGGATTTATTTATTGCAATTAGATTTTTTTTCACCATAAGTACTCATTTTAAATTTATCATTCCTTTTCAGTACTTTGAAAACTATGCCTTAGAAAGAAAATAATAGATTTAAGTTACTGTCTATTTTCAGTCATAGTTTTATACATACCAGAATTTAAAGCTCTTTTGCCCATTAGTCCAACAAAGGAATCTGTTTTATGCCCTGGAAAAATACATTTAGGGGTATTTTAATATGTACGTCTTTGAGGAAATAAACTGTTATAACTAGTACCGAGGAAAAGCAAGCTTTAGAATATATGCCTTATAATAAATATATAACCATTTCAAGTTTTGGTGAGCCTGAAGAAATGAAGATTTCTAATAAGTCTTACAAATGACATTAAAACAATACAATGAAAGCACTTTTCTTAATTCTCTATCTAATTATTAGCAAGTATACTTTATGTATATTACAGTTTACCTGTTTATATACAATGTTTTAAATATTGCTGCTATTTAAGCTAGTTTTGGTTTTTAGGGAGTCAATTTCACAGTCGTGTGACAGAAATATCCAACTGATGTCCTCATATTACTATGTTGTATTTCTCAGGAACTGAACCTTAGTTAAGTCAGATCCCTGCACCTGATGATTATAAACTTCTAAAAGGTCACTATTTTTATTTTATTGGATTTTTAAAAATACTTTTGGAAAAGTGTGTTAATTTTGACATTAATAGAGTGCATTTACTTTCATTACACAGAATTTTGCTCTATATAATTCTCTTGAAAGTCAAATCTTTAGAACTTAAATATGAATAAGAAAATGAAAAAGGTTACTATTTCAACTCTAGTGGGGAAAGGTCTCTTGCTTTATACTGTATTATTTGAGAATAAGACTGCTATTTTAATGTGACCTTCTCTGCCAACCAGTGAACCAAAATCCAAGTGGAGTTGTGGGTGGATCCTGGGGTAAATGCATCTGATTGAGATGGACCCATGGGACTTCCCGTCAATTCGAGTTCCATTAACTGGGAAACCGGGATCAAATGAATGTCAAGTGTCATAACTCGGCCATCTCTACTGCCCTAAGAAATGTTTCATTGTACTTTGATAGATTGAGGGTCCCCATTCAATTATGGGACCAAAAAACTGCATTTCTGTCTTTACCTTTACTATGGATTCTCTGCTCTTTCACTCAATCTCCTTAATTGGCTGCTGGATTACCCTAATACATGGTATCGTCAAGAGATCCAGCATACTGAAATGTTAAGAGATACCTATAAAAGCTTTGTTTTTGTTTTGTTTTGTTTTGTTTTTGTTTTTGCAGTGGAAGCGTTGGGGGGTAGGAGAGGGTGAGGGGTGAATAGGGAGAGGAATCTGTGGTGGATTTTTACCCCAGGACTGAAATTCTTATCCATAACTAACAATGTATAGGAGTTAAAGGATTTCTTCTGGCGCTCTCTCTTTTCTTTTCTTTTCTTTCTCTCTTTTTTTTTTAGCAGCTTAAAGCAACAACAAATATTTATTATCTCACAGTTTCCGTGGGTCAGGAATTCACCAACAATTTAGCTAGGAGTTAAAGGATTTTTAACATAATGCATCATTTTGGTAAGCATCTAGGTCTAAAAAACAGCTGTAAAAAATCATGCTCTGGATGTAATTAATATGAGTCTCCTCCATTCTTATACTGTCTTAATTAAAAGTATTAGGCCCTAAGTTATAACAGAAAATAAGATATAAAATGAAGATCAATCTAATTTATGTTTGCATTTGGTAAATGTCAAAATAATTTGAAACTTACTTTTATGAGAGATCTGGCCATGTCCTAGAAGAAAGAAAGAGAAAGTTAGCAAAGGCAATAAATTTATTTTAAAGATGCTACCTTATATTTTCAGAAGAGAATTATAAAATAAGTTGATTTTTAAAACATATAACATTTCCCATTCATGTACTATCATGAGGAATATAGTAGAACCATAAATGCTAACCAAATTATTAATGATAAAAATAAAATAGCAACCAAAAGGAATATTTTTAAGTGCTTTCTATGGGCCACAGATTCAAACCCAGGACTATGAGACCCCTGAGGCCTAACAATAACTGTTAGGCCACACCACCTGTTTTCTTATAAGAAACACATCTCCAAGCTGGACCACCATTTGACACTCAGGAGAGAGGGATACAAATCTCTACTTTTACTAAACAGGCATTATCAAGAATCTGTATTTGAGCCCATAAAAAATTTTTCTTCACTTTTCCTACATATGCGTTCACAATAGTAAAATAAAGATTTATAGAAATGTTTACCATAAAGAGCCTTTAACAGGGCCACTTGTTTTTCAATTGAGGAATCTGACAAAAGATGAATTGGCATTAACTGTTTACACGTTCCGCTGATGGTGTGATAAATGCAAGGAAATTGAGTATTTCTATCATGAGACATTAGGGAGCTAAATCTAATCTAACCCCAAGGGTCTAAAATCGGTTTCCACAGGCACTTAGACCATTCTGAGTACTACCCCCTGGAGGCCCCGCGCCTTCCCCCTTTGTCAGTTTGTATCTTCAGTCAAGGGAGCACTCAGCTAGTAAGGCTGCTTCCTGTTCTTGATTGGGGTCACTCTAATTGTGTGGGGGCACGCGCCGCAACGGATCTCGCCCTCCCTCCGAAGGCATGTGCGTGTGTTAGTGGGGTGAGGGCCAGAGTCGCTCCCCGGGGATATATTCCATTTTAGGATGGAAATTTCTACTCAAAGAGCAAGAGAGACTGGGTGCTCTGAGAAGCAGTGAGCGAGGAGACTGGGCAGGTTGCTCAGAGAGACAGAGAGAGGGATGGCTGCCCATCTCACCAGCATCCCGTTTGCCCATTAATCCGAAGAACTGCTGAGGCTTGGGTCTCCGGGCGATTCTCTGCAGAAGATGCTCAAAGGGCTCGGGCAGCTCCTCCTGGGGGACAGACGCACAGACAAACGGGCGTGTAGGCAACAAGCGCGCGGCGCCGCCGGGAAACCCGAGTCATTCCGATGGTGAGCGCCAGCCCTGGGCGCAGCTTGGAGGCGGGCGGTGGCGGCGCCAGGGCCGGAAAACCCGAAAACCCGCCCCGCAGGAAGGCGAGAGAAGGCCGGGTTTCCCCACGCGAGGGCTGAGTGGGGTCCCAGCCCGGGAGCTCTCTTCCTCCACCCCTCCCGGCAGAACTCGTGTCCGCGAGCCCCGCTCTCGCGGGCTAGCCGGAGGCGCGGCGTCCCCCAGCCCCGCGCGTTATCCGCCCTTTGCAGAGGCTGGGGATCCCCGCCCCACTCGTCTGCCGCGCCGCCACCTGACTTGCTCTTGATTCTGGCGCGGGCTTTAGAGACGCCTGGCCGCCCTAAATGCGCACAGGTGTGTGTCGCGAGTGGGGAAGGAATGACAACGCTTTACTAAAGACCTGCACCGCGCCACTTTTACTGTTCCCTCGAGGCGCGCTCCCTTGCACCAACAGCCTGCGAGCCTTGTAAAGGCAAACTTGCGGCTCGGTCCTCTGGTCGGTAAAATAAAAGTCAGGGCAGGAAGTTAGCTTCCACCCACCTCGCCCCTCGAAGCCCCCAGCAGCTTGTCCTTTGTGCCCGCTTCTACCAGCGTCCGGCGCGCCCCCTTCTGCCCCTGCCCAGCGTTTCCAAATGCCTGGTCCTTGCAGCTCGACTGGGGTCCCCGAAATCCCCGTTACCCCGGGATGAAACCTTGTGAGGTTTCCAGCCTTGTGAGGACCCCGGGCTCATCAGGGAGGGCATCATTCCTCCAGGGAGTTCCCGAGACCCGACGGTGCAGCCCCCGGGGGGAAACTTGGATCGTGGGCACAAAATCTCGTGCGGGGATCCAGGGAATGGTGTTCCTTTACAACCCCACCCTCTCCCTGCGCCCCTCCACCGCCTCTGGTCGCCGTCGCGGCGCCTGCCAGGCTAACTAGAATGCGATCTTCAGGGAAGAGACAGCTCCCGAGGCCAGGAAGAACGGCTCCGGCTGGGTCTCACCTTGATCTGGTCGCTGTCGGACCAGTCGGACCAATAATTCAGATCATCGTTGGCTCCAATTTCTTCTGCAAACAGTTGAGTGGAGACGAGAAAAAAGACGGCCAAGGCCACGAGGATTTTCATGTTGGATTTCTGGGAAGAACGGGGAAGAAGAGACCGAGGAGAGAAACATTGGGGATGGCTATCCAAGAGTTGGGACAGCATAATTTTTGGTCCCACAACGCAAGTCGGGGCCGATTGAACCAAGATAAAAACCCTAGGGGATAACAAGCCTAAAGCATACCTTGTATCCTTTAGGAAAGAAAACCATGACCCCAAGCTTCTCACATCCCCTTCTCCCTGGATCCCAACTCCCTCAGCCCCCGATCCACCAATCCACACCTTCAAGCCGGGAGGCTCTGTCGGTGGAAAACAAAGAGGGACGTTGGCACTTTGGATTCCCGTTCCTCGATGTCCCTCCGCTGTCTGCCCACTGTCCGCCGCCCTAGCGGCCAGCCGTCACCTCGGAGCGATGCGCGGGGCGGGCACTTACCGCGGCGAGCAGGCCGGCAGGGTTCGTCTGGCTGCTCGGAGCGCACGCGGGGCGCTCGGCACTCTAGGTGGCCGCGGCGGTGGAGGAAGCAGATGCGGCGCGCTCTTTTGCAGGCTCGGTGCCGCGCGGTATTTATCCAAGGCTCGACGCGCCTCGAGGACCACGTGACACGCTCCCCACGCGACTTTCTGCTCAATATTTAATTAACCGCCTCTTCTCCTTTCGCTTGCGTCTGATTGAGAGTTTCCGAGACGGTAACCCGTCGGTGCCCAAAACATCTGGACCCAATTGGGTTCGAAATGACGCAATTTTAGGAAAATCAAGATCTCGCCATCCAATCCCGAGCGTCCAGTCTTCTTCCGTCTGCGGATCTGACGCCCCCTCCCCTCTCCTTCTTCGGAACGCGGTTCCATGACACCTGAAATTACTCATCAAAATTGAGCGAAGTGACTCATTCCTCGGACTTCCGCAACTTTTTCGTTCCTTGAGACGTCAGGATAAGTTGCACTTTTAAGGATGGCCAAATAACTTAAGGTATTAAGATACTGTCGTCGGAAATCATGCTAAGAAGAGCATTTCAATTGGGGGGGGAGAGGCTTTTTATTCCCCTTCTATTTCATCGGCAAAGTGTCTTAAGTGTTTCTTCTATGAGCAGAGTATCCTTCTCCCAAATCAGCTACAATACTGGCGTTTCTCCAGCGTTACAAAAGGATTTTCAGTCCCATAGCATTTCAGACGATGGAAGCAGATTTATTTTACATTTTGGAGGAAGGAGAATTTAAACGTGGCAATACACGTAGCACTTTTATATCAGTGCCATTCTAGGATATCTTTTGTTGCAAGCTAGCAAAATCCTCTTCCTTCGCACATCCAGGAGCAGGGGTTGGAAGAGGACGTGTTCGCTTCTCTCCTACCCTTTATCGCTGAAGACTAAGAAACCGGCAAGGCAGTGTACAGGATCATTCCTGGGTGTCATAAAGGACTCTACAGATCATTCATAGATTTCTCCTGTAAATGAAAATAAGTGTAGTGAAGATGCTAATTGGACGGTCATTGACAATATGAAACTATTAGACAAATAGCATCTGTACAGAAATCAGAGCTTTCCATGAGCCCATGGTTTCACCTTGCAGACACATTTCTTTCATCTCTAAATGAATTAGATGACATATCTTGAGTGCAGTTGTTTTCTTCTCTTTACTAAGTAAGTACTATATTTTTCAATTAATTCTGATGTTTTTAGTATACTGCATAAAGGAAATAACTTTTTTTTTGCAATTCAGTTAAACCAGTAATTTTTTCCTCTAATATCTGCTGTTTCTTAATACTGAATTTTGAAATTCCTGTCTCTATCTCATTTCTTTAGGCCTAGCCTTACAAGGTGAGGCATTCTATTTTTGCTTTTATAACTTTTTTTTAAAGATTTTATTTATTTATTTGACAGAGAGAGACATAGTGAGAGAGAGAGCACAAGCAGGGTGAGTGGGAGAGGGAGAAGCAGGCTTCCCGCTGAGCAGGGAGCCCAACGCGGGGCTCAATCCCAGGACCCTGGGATCATGACCTGAGCCGAAGGCAGACGCTTAACGACTGAGCCACCCAGGCGCCCCAGTTTTTATAACTTTTTATGTGGGAAATTATATACAAAAGTAGAGAGAATCATTCACTCGAAACAATTTGCAAGTTTTACCTACAAACCCTTCCTATTTCCCCTCCACTCAGATTATTTTGAAGCAAAGCCCAGATATCATTTTAACTGTAAATATTTCAATCGTCTATATAAATGGTAAGGATTAAAAAAAATAAAAACAGAACCATGCCATTATTCCACCTAAAAACAACATAAAATAAGTCCTTACAACATTAACTATCTGGTTAATGTTCAAATATTCCTCATTGTTTCATAAACCCCTCCACCACAGAGTTTAATAGTTGAAATCAGAATTGTAATAAAGTCCATACACTTCACTGGTTCATATATTTCTTTTTTTTTTTTTAAGATTTTATTTATTTTTTTGAGGTGGGGGGAAGAGAGAATGAGAGAGTGGGCAAGCTGAAGAGGGAGAGAGAATCTGAAGCAGATTCCACGCTGAGTGCAGAGCCCCAGCTGGGGCTTGATCTCAGAACCTGAGATCATGACCTGAGCCGAAACCAAGAGTCGGATGCTTAACAACGGAGCCACCCAGGTTCATATATTTCTTTTTTTTTTTTTTTTTTTTTTTTTTTTTTTTTTTTTATTAAAAGATTTTATTTATTTATTTGACAGAGAGAGAGAGATAGCGAGAGCAGGAACACAAGCAGGGGGAGTGGGAGAGCGAGAAGCAGGCTTCCCGCCGAACAGGGAGCCCGATGTGGGACTCGATCCCAGGACCCTGGGATCATGACCTGAGCTGAAGGCAGACGCTTAACGACTGAGCCACCCAGGCGCCCAGGTTCATATATTTCTTAAATGTCCCCTAATCTATAGTTCTCCCCTCTCTTTCTTCCCTGCCCCCTTGCAGTTTATGGATAAAACTGGTCAGTAGAGTGTACTACATTCTGGAGTTTGATGATTGCCTCCTGATGGTTTCTTTTACCTTTTTCCTCTGTCCTGTTTCCTGTTAATTGGTAGTTGAAGATTGATCCCATGTAGGTTTGGTTTTTCTGACAAAACCATATGTTGTTATGAAGCGCATGATACCTGGTTGTCTATCCCTTTGAGATGTTAGCAGATACTGATGATCATTTTCTAGATCCAGTAATTCATTCATAAGTACTTTCAAAATAGTGTTATTCTGATTTTATCATTTATTCTTTATTTATTAGCTAGACTTATCTTCCATATAAAGAGAAACATTTTTCTCAATAGCTGTTTAGTTACTCCAAGACATAGTCAATATAGGAAAGATAGGATAAACGCTGATTACTTCCCTTTACCAATTTTTAAAATAATGATTTATAAGTTAGCACATTCAAATGTGGCCTCCTCTCCCCAGTTTAGGATTATTATGACCTCACGGATTGAAATACATTTGAAGTATTTTACTCCTTCAGAGAAGGATAGAAGGAAGCCTTTTAACTGATGCTCAATTTGTTCAGGTGACTTTTCAAATTGGTTCCTGAGACTTTTAATATGCCTTAAATGGACTTTAATGACCTTGTTTTTTGGTCTGACAAGATATTTCAGGTTTAAGTTGTATATTTCCTGTCTCAGACCTGTGATTTGCATTTAAGGAGATCTTGTTTCTTTTGAATTAGAAATGATAATTAGAGATTATAATCTGGGCATTATGGGTGCGTATTGCCACTGAGTTCTTCTTTGTTTCAAGACCTTTTCAATGAGTACAATTGAAAATGTGTATGAGTGTGTAGGTTTGTATAAAACTGTGAATGAATGTATACTGACACTTTCTATTCATACCAGGACATAGTATGGTCTTCACCTTGCACCTTTCCTTCTATTTTGCACCGTTTCTTCCATGCCAAAAAATCCCAGTTCCTGGTGACCTCAACATGATCACTCATTTGCTTTATCTCAATATACAATGCCAACATAATTAACAATACGGTTATTAGAAACAGATTAAGAGATTTTATTTGCAATTTTTTTTTTTTGTCTTTAGGACATACCATGTTAGGTCTGATGAGTCAACTTATTGTGTTTTAAAGTCACTTAAAATTTTTTTCTCTTTATGGTTATGCTACCAACTTTTATACACATGGTTCATTTGTTCATTTTGCTCTTGAGTTTTAGGGATTGATTTTTATATTTAATTTAACTTTAACATTATGTAAAATATAGAGTTCCAAATGTAAAACATTCAAAACATAATGTATTCCAAGGAATGTAGCTTCACTCCCTGTCCCTCTACTTTCTTCCCTCTAGTCACTATTGTTTTTTAGGTTCTTGGTTTGTTCTCCTATTATAATTGTTATTATTGTGTTATTTTAATATAAGCCAGTATGTATTTATATCCCTCTCCAGCTTGTAAAACTCCCTACCTAAAGTGGGGCATTTTAAGGTTAATTTTTGTTCGTTTCTTGATTGCTGATGTGGTGTATGAAGTAACAATAAAGACAGCTATTTCACAATTTCTTCCTTGTTGGCTCTTTCATAGGATTGAGTAGCAAACAATAATGAGATAAAAAATTGGTCAAAGAATTCATTTCCCACTTTTTCCATGTCATTAATTTCTAACTTAGTGTTCCTAGTAAGATCATGCACTTACTGACACACTTTCTCCTTGAACATTGCAGGGTTTCTGATATTTATCTTCTTTATTTGTTTTATTTGGGATATTTATGCTCTGTATTTGTTTTATTTCCCAGAACATCAGATTTGTGAAAATATACATATTAATAAAATACATATGTATGTGAAGTAGAATGGTGAAAAAGTAAGTAGTTAATAAATCCTTATTTGTGTTTGTAAATTAAAAACTTGCAGAAAAGCACAAAGAAAAATTTACAATCATCCACTTTATCATAACCCAGAATGAACCATTGTTAACATCTTGATATACTGCTCACAATTTTTAAAGGGAAAAAAGTCACCTGGTTGTTTTTGTAAAATAAGACATATTCTTTATAAGAAATAAAGCAATGCAGAAAAGTTCAATAATATATATCTTTTAAAATTACTCTAAACACAAAATTGCCACCGTAAGCATTAAAAGAACATCATTGTGAATATCTTTCTATGCGTATTGTATTGTTAGAAGAATAGAGTAACAGGCAGAAAAATAAAAGTTATGAAAATAGGCTGAGACCCTCGGAAGTATTTTTAATGAAAGTTAGTTATTTGTATTTTATTTGACTTTAGTAGAAGTAAAAAGAAAAATGAAAAATATTTCTTCAACACAAGATATTTCTTCTATAAAAGAACCTATTAATGTTAAAAAACAAATTTTAGGAATAAACATTAGAGGCTAGCATATAACATTTAAAACAACAGATATTTAGACAATATCTATTTATTCTCTGTTTTGAAAGATGAGGGTATTAAACTTCCTCCCACTTCCCCCTTCCCCCCGGGACCTCCCAATTTTTGTAGTTATACAATTATTTGAACATTCAATTATTTGAAGGTTTATAACATTCACATTTAGTTTTACTACCCTACTTTCATTAGTTGTCTATTGTTCATTCTATATTTAAACAAATTCATTGTTCACCACCAGCCTTTTAACCTACCTTTGCCATTTTCGAGTTTATTTTTAATCATCTCTTATTTGGCTGGATATCATTGTCAAGCACATTTTTTTTCCTCAGGAAGAAATCAAACATATTGCATTCCCTGAGTTCTTTCATGCAGTAAATGTCTGTCAGGGGCGCCTAAGCTCAAACGACATCTTGATTAGTTATAATATTTTAAAATTACATTTCATTTTCCCAAGACTTTGTGGACAGTACTCCACTGTCTTGTGGAATTCGGTGTTATGGAGAATTCTGAGGTAGAGCAGTTTTTCCCCTTGCTTCTATGTATTTTGCTTTTTTGCTTGAATATCTGAGGGATTCTTTCTTTATACTTGACATTCAGTAGTTCAATTAGGCTATGTCTTGTTGATGAGCTTACATCTAATTTTCTTGAAGTGTCGCGAACTGCTTTTGTTTTGCAGATTATTCTCTTCCTTCATTTTAGGGAAATTCTATTGTATTATGTCTTTGAAATTCTACTTCAAGAATACTATGGTTTTTTTCTTTGGATTCTGATATGTGTATTTATGTAACATTATAATATGAATAATATTTCATGCCTCTAATGTTCCTCCAGATTGCTTTAATTCTTTGCCCTTTTCATCTACATTCACTTAGATTATCTTATCTCTTTCTTCTTTGTGCCAGGAGTTCACTTTTGTCTATTCTGGACTTACTGTTTCTAATTTACTTATTATTTCCATGATCATGTTGCCTAGTCTCCCAGTTTCTTCTCAGGGACTAGTAGTTTCCTTTTTCATCTCATTTGGTTGCTTTATTATTTTGTGGGTATGCTCTTATTTTATTGTATTCAGGTTCTTATTAAGATGTTCTTAGGATGAAGTAATTGAGGGAATATCCTTCTGATTCCTGAGTTACATTTTCTTCTTGTTCAGTGGTACAGTGAATGAGTTTTGAGCGAGTGCCACCAATTTTAATGCTGGCTTAGCCACTTGCTAGCCATGTGGCCTTGGGCGAGTTACTTAAGCATACTGTCTCGATTTTCTAGTCTGTCAAATAGGATAGTAAATAGTACTTACCTCATATGGTTGCTATGGGAATTAAATGAGTAAATACATGTGAACTGTAAAGACCAGTGTCTAGCACAGGCAATGACTGTCAACTAGAATTATTATTCTAGGTGGCTTGGTGTGTGTGTGTTTATTAATGATTAATTTTATGTGTCAACTTTGCTAGGCTATGTTGCCCAGTCGTTTGGTCAAACACAGCTCCAAATGTTGCCATGAAGGTATTTTTATATGTGATTAAGGTTTAAATTTGTAGGCTTTGGGTAAAATCATTACAGTCTTCATTACATGGGTGGGCTTCATCCAAGCAGTTGATGGTTTTAAAAGAAAAAGGCTGAGGCCCCCAAGGAAGCAGGAATTCTTGCCTCCAGGTTGCCTTTGGACTCAAGACATCAATTTCTTGCTGTATTTCCAGCCTGCCAAGATACCCCGCAGATTTCAGATTTGCCAACCCCCACAATTATGTGAGCTAATTCTTTAAAATCCTTAATAGACTCTTTAAAATCAATCTCTCTCTCTCTTTCTCCTCTCCTCCACACAAACACATATCCCCTCCCACCCCCACCCCGCCTCCTTTTGGTTCTGTTTCTCTGAGAATCCTAATACGGTGTATTATATATTTGCAGTTTCTGGGACATTCTCTCCATTTTGATGTTGTTTGGGTAGCTCTGGGCAGACAAAGTGAAAGTGGAGTGACTACTGAACTCTGTTCTTTTATTATTGCAGATATTTTTCCTGCTGAGGACTAGGAATTTTGTGTTCTGCTCACTTTTCTTAGCCTGAGGGAATGACAAAGGATGGGGAACTTGGATAAGGTGGAGAGCAGTCCGAATACCTAGACTGCTCTCTCCCCTGAGATTTTGTGTAGTGTCTTATTCCACATCAATTCCCTGGTTAGAGGGACTGTTCCTCTTTTGTGAGGGACCTTCTTGGACTTCGATCTCTGTGTGACTTGAGAGCCTCCCTGCACTCCTCTTGAAGACTCAGCTCTGTTGTTCTCTTTCTTGTTATTTACCTGGGAAATCTTGCTGTTACAGTCACTTTTCTTTTCATATTGCCTCCTGGGAGTTCTAACTTGCTTTATTAATTTTAGCCATATATTTTTATTTGAGCACACTCATGTCAATCACTCTTTAGAACACTTCCAGTCTGCAGTTACCAGGCCCTGAGTTATTAAGCATTGGCCAGTGAATGAGAAGAGACACCACCATAGAGGCAAAGGTAGGGTTACAAGGTTCTGCACCATCTGAGGTAGGATAGAAGGGATTTTAAGCAGTTCTACTCCAAACCAGCTAATATAATCATGATTTCATCAGGAAACCGTAATCCCCTCTGTCTGAATCTATTATTAACTTCTATGTTTCATGATGCTCTTTCTTTAAGAGTTTAGTCTTTGTGTTGCTGTCCCTTTGTCCAGAAAGCCACTCCTTATGGGAAACTAATTTTAGTTCCTGGTATAATGAAGTCAAAAGGAGGCATGCCACTGGGAAAAGGACACATTATTTCAACTCTCCAACCTTCTTTTTTTTTTAAAGATTTTGTTTATTTATTTGAGAGAGAGAATGAGATAGAGAGAGCACGAGAGGGGGGAGGGTCAGAGGGATAAGCAGACTCCCTGCTGAGCAGGGAGCCCGATGCGGGACTCGATCCCGGGACTCCAGGATCATGACCTGAGCCGAAGGCAGTCGCTTAACCAACTGAGCCACCCAGGCGTCCTCCAACCTTCTTTATGTGTCGTAAGGAGAATTAATTCAATAAACATTTATTTAATGTTTGTTATTTGCCAAACAAATATGGTGCCAGGAATACAGAGATGAATGAGTCAGTTTTTGCCCCAGCAGGGCTCAAGAAAGGAAGGAAGGGTATATAATAGATGCTGTAACAGAGGAGTGAGCACTGTATTATGAGACATGGAGTGGAATTTTCTTAGATTGGAAAGGGTGGGTAGAGAAGGCCTTGTCTAGAAAGAGAACACCTCAAGCAGAGGCAGAGAGTTAAGAATATGTACTGGATATCCATGGAGAAGCCAGAATCAAGGTAGCAAATGTTGGAGGGGGTCAGGCATTGGAAGGGGTAAAACAAGATGAAGTCAACTGACATCAACCCTTGTTCAGTCTAAATATCAGCAAATTCTACTGGCAAGCAAAGATAACTTGCTCTGGAAGAAGCGCAGAAGTCACAGCTGTTGTTTTTCACCTAATAAACTCCTAGTTACTGGTGGTTCTGGAATCAAAAGATTAGGAGTTGGTGGTTTTTTGAACTACTGACATATAGTCAAGATAGCAGTCTTTAAAAATATTTAATAAATGTGTTTTCCTTCCATTGCCTCTGGGTGCAATTAAGAAATTCACATTGAATACACTTGCCGAAAGACTGAAGATAATCTCCTCATTCAACATGACTCTGCACTCTTAAAATAACAAGCCAGATTAAGAAGTCTCCTGAAAATACTCCTAATCAAATACCAGTTTGACTAACCTGAATCCTTAAAGGTCAAAAATTCAGTTAAAATTAGGTGCAGCCAGCTTAATTGTCGTAGCTCAATTGTCGTAGCAGAATGATAAGTTTGTAACACATCATAGGAACACTAGTTCAAAATCAAGAAAGAAATTGTTTCGGACTAGATTCATAATGAAAATATTCACATTTACATTCATGGAACACCCTGGAACAGGGAAGTATATTTTTCAAAGTCAAACTGAGAAATCTAGTTGTGGAGCCATACCTTATTCATTTCTTCCTCTAGGCAGTAGTTTAATAGTTAATGTAGCAGATAATTTACTCTGAACTCTTTGGCAGCTGAAAGTACGATCTATACTGGAACTTCTCCAGTCCTACGAACACCTTGCCATTTGGTATCAATAGTCACTCTAATGACACTGCTTCCATTAATAGCAGAGGTAATAGAAATAGTATTTATTCCATATATTTATTCCATATTCCATAAATGGGTTTTGAACTCAGGCTGTCTGGTTCTAGAGTCCATGCCACTAACTCTTACCCACCATGTTGTCTGTATTGCTGGAGAGTGGATGTCACTAAGGCACTTTGTGTTTGAGTGGGGGATGTCTCAGGGAACCGCTAACCATCTATTCCTATTTTCCAAGCTTTATTTCTGAATCAAATCAAGTCCCTGTAAAACTCATTATTTGAATTCTATTGCTCCTACATTCTGTAAAAAATACCATTACAGGTGTATGGTATAATAATGTCCTCAATTTTAATTAGGTATTTGGATATAAGATATAAGGTTTTGTTATGAAAAAGTGCTTAAGAGGAATATATATTTTTATTAAACAGCTATTATGGCACAGCTTCTGTCACTCTTTAATTGTTCTTTACATAAAAGACTAGGAGATATATTTTATAATTCAAGGTATGATTTTATACACAGTGTGTATTCAGTGTATCTCCTCCAGAAAACTGATATGTCTCCTTATATCAGTAGGAAACTGTGTAATCCAACATTTTCACCTCTTTCCACTTGTTTTTATTCTACTTATCTTGGCTATCAGAGAACTCAGAGCTAATTTTCGGACTCAGTTGTACTAACTTCCAGTCTAGCCTAATTACTCAACATTTCCCTTAAAAATGTGGCTCTTATTTTTATGTTTTAATGTTTAAAAGTATTTTGTATTGTTTATATTATTTATTTATTGTAAACAGTCTCAAATTATATATTTTATATATAGGCTATATTTATTTAAATATAAATAAATAAATAAATAAAGTATACCTCCAACCAAAAGACCTATTGAGTTTACATTTCCTACCATTTCTTCTTCTTTTTTTTTTTATTTCTTCCATTTCTAATGCTAATAACCCTGGACTAACTCTTTATTACCTCTTTCTATATGATTTCAAAAATTTATTAACAATTTTCCCCAGCTCTTGACACACTCATTTCTCTCCTTTACCCAAAGCAACACAGTTTATAGCGCACCTCTTGGTATGTTATTCTGCTCTTCAAAATTCTTCAGTAACTTTCTATTTTTTACCAAGACAAATGTGGTCTCTGTAGCTCATTACTTAAGATGTTCCCTAATATAGCTTAAACTTAACTTGCAACACTTTTCTCTCTCTAGTCTTCCTTTTTGAAATTTATAATTTAGCTCAGCTTGACTGCCTACGGTCAATCTAATAGCTGTAGCCAGAAACCTGAGTATCAAACTTAATTTTCCCCTCTTTTATCATTGTGTCCCCACCCTGGTACAATCCATTTAATCAATTAGGATCCTCACTTTTAGAGATTTTATTTATTTATTTGTCAGAGAGAGAGAGCGAGCACAAGCAGGGGAAGTGGCAGGCAGAACAGGCAGAGGGAGAAGCAGGCTCCCCACTGAGCAAGGAGCCTGATACGGGACTCAATCCCAGGACCCTGGGATCATGACCTGAGCCAAAGACAGATGCTTAACCAACTGAGCCACCCAGGCGTCCTGGATCCTCACTTTTAAATGTTTCTTAAGTATATTCACTTCTTGCCCTTTTCATTGCCACCATGTGAATCCAAGCCATGATGGCATCTCCAGAACTACTTCGGTAGTCTTCCAGTCCATTCTCCACATAGGAATTGTAATGAGCTTTTAAAACACAAAGAGCATCATGTTATCACCCTGCTGAAAACTATAAGCTGCTAAATAAAATCTGAAGTCTTTACCCTGGCCTCCAAAACCATGCATGACCTGAGCCCTGCTTACCTCTTCAAGCTCATTTCATGCCCCTTCCCTCCCACTTATTCTACTTTAGCTCTACCAGTGTCCTATCAGTTCTTTGAACACAGCACAGCAATACCTGTCCTGTCTTTGCCCAGGTCATATGTGCGACTAGAGCAGGAGCTGGGAAATTATAGCCCATTGGCCAGATCTGGCTCACAGCCTGTTTTTTCAACAAAATTTTACTGGAGCACAACTGTGTCCATTTGTTTAGGTATTGTCAATGGCAGTGTTGAGTAGTTGGAATTTTTAATTACAATATAAATTTCTTAAGGGCAGAGAACACATCAGTTTTGTTCTTCACTTTATAATCAGTTCCTAAAATAATACCTGATCATAGTAGGTAATAAATGTTAACTGACCAAATGAATGAACATGTCCTAGTTCCCACTTCCATTTTTAAAAATCATTTTCCTTTTGCTTAGTGACTTTTTTGAGATCTTTTAAGCAGCCTCTTTCCTAATTTATCTTTCACTGAAAATACCCTTCCCATATAACTGCCCTGTGCACCCTGTCTATGATTTAATCTTGTCTCATGGATGAGATCAGACAATAGTCCTTAAGTCTTTATTTTGCCTTCAGTTGTTGTGACAATGCACTTACATGAGGAGAATAAAGTGGAAGTTCAGAAAGACACTTCCCTTATTGAACAGTTATATCAAAAATAAAATAAAGTAACTGATAGAAGAAAAATGATGAAGAAATTATAGTCAAAGGCATACAAACCATATCTGCTTAGAGATGATTTTCTTACTAAAGAGTACAGAAACATCCAATCTATAAAACAATAAGAAATACTTGTATAGATAAATGTCCTAATGTATTAATATATATTATAAACATATAAATATATATTATAAATATATATTATAAATTCATATATATACATAAGTCCCCTAAACTTAACTTGCATGCCCTTAGTAATGAAATTTCATGATCAGAACAGTTTCACAGGAAGACTCCAGAGACGCTTAATTGTTCTAAAGTCATGTGTCCCTATTTACACTGATAGTTTTGATGTTTGAGAACCATGTATAAGCCTAACTAATTGATTAGTTGTGAAATCTGAGCTTGGCTCCATGATGTTTTTAGTAGATATGTCTGAAAGGAACCAGAAGCAAGGAATACACGAAGGATGGTATTCCAAGATACCTTGGTAAAGTAACTGGTGAAAACTTCAGGAAAAAGGGGAATCGAAAGACAAGGAGGCATTCAAGTTATTCGTGGGAGGGAGGTTTGCCCAAGACTTTGGATATTAGGGTTGGTTCCTAATCTGGAAGAAAGCCTGGGAGACTTCACTAAACTTGGACAATGGTTTTCATAGTCTTTAACAGGATTTGAAGGAAATCATAAGCTCTTGTCCTGGGAAGTACTTAGCACTATATGGTTGTGATCATCTTTGGAGTTTAAGGAAACCCTGAAGCCCCTAATACATCAGCCATGGAGGAGTCTGGTGTTTCAGCCTAGATGCTCATTCTATAAAGAGAAAGTAAAAAGGCCTGCAGCCTGCACTCTGCTTGCTTTATATAGGCCATGAATCATTGTTAGTGACCCGTAAAAATCAGTCATAAAGCTGTCCCAGTAATAGAGTTATCCTGGATGCAATTACCTGGATTAACAATTGCATATAAAATAATAATTTATTATTCTCCATCTTTATTAGTCACAAGAATCAATAGAATTATGGATAAATGAATTTTTAATTATAAGGAAGTAATTTAAGCCAAGGTCCAATAATTTCCCTTCCTTTCTTCTAGCCAACGGAATTCAAGAGATTTGGAATTGATTCTTCCAAAATTAGCAAATAGTATTACCAGTAACTAGGGATTCAATGAAAACTTTAGAAGTTTATTGTCTGTCCCTTTTCCACTTACTCCATTTTGGATTCCCCTATCCTCTTTCTAGGGTACTTTATCAATTAGCAGAAGACTTCATGGAGGGGAAGGAAGTCCAGTAATTTTTTATTTTTAGAATTTGTTACAGTAGCAGATTCACTTTAACTTTGCTCTACCAACGTTTCTTAAGTATGTGCCAAACCTACAAAGAAAAATCATTTATATTACTCCATCCATTCTAGTTAATGGGGTTTTATTACTTTAAGCCCCACAATGCATAGCTATTCTAAAATTTTGAGATTCAGAGGTGACCAATACACATATACTTAGAATCAATCAGAGTTTATAAGAACATAGATAATGAAATGAAACACAGATATTACAGTAAGATGGACTTGCCTTATAGTCTGGTTTTTATCATATACTAGCCGTTTGATTTGGGGCATATAATTTAATATGTGATTGTGTGTGTGTGCACGTGTGTGTTTAATATGCCTACATCATAAGGTTTGGAAAACACATAGTGTAGTGCCTGGGAAATTGTAGACAATAAATTACAAATATGATTATACAATTATTATGCACTCTAAATATAGTATTCAGGTGTTTTAGGGGAAATATAACACTTCACTGAGAGACATGTCTTGTTATGAAGAATATTTCCGGGGAGCAGATAGCTCTGTACACATAAATGAAATTAGCTTACTCAACACTCACTTTCTGTAAGTACATCTAGTGTAGCTTTACTTTTCTTACTCCATATCTAAGCCTACAGCACTAGTCTGTGTTTTATAAACACAGGCTTCATGAGTTTAGATAATATAATTAAGGCATCACTCACTTTAAGCACACTGGGATTTAAAGTTGAGAGTAGCCACCGCCCAGGGAGGCTGGGCCGTATAAGAATATAAAGAAGAGTGAGAATGGTGATGGTGATTTTTTACTGCATGCTTACCAAATGCTAGATTTGTGCTAAGTGCTTTATTTCATTTAATTATTGAAGTACCCCTATGACATGAATACTGTCATTATCTGTGTCTTGTTGACAAGGCAACTGAGGCTTTGAGAGATTAATTTGACCTAAGCTCACAAAGACAGTGGGTGAGGGAGATACGATCCATTTAGGATCCTTTTATGCATTTACAAGGCACCACCTTTCCAGACTCTGGAACCACAGCCAAACCTGTTCCGTAATCTTGTCAATAATGATTTATCTTTGCATCAATATCAATTCTTTGAGGAATGCTGAAGCGTGAAGTAGTGATGCACAGATGTGAAGCCAGGTTGTTTGACTTTTTTCTTCATATTTTAAACTTTTTTTTTAAGATCTTATTTATTTATCTGAGAGAGAGATAGAGCACAAGCGAGGGGAGTGGCAGAGGGACAAGCAAACTCTGCGCTGAGTGGAGGACCTGAGCTGGATCCCAGGACCCATGACCTGAACTGAAGGCAGACGCTTAACCAAGTGAGCCACCCAGGGCTCCCGTTCATGTTTTAAACTTTTATTCCTGTTTTATTTGCATATTTAAAAAATAAAGCATTCCAGGGCGCCTCGGTGGCTCAGTGGGTTAAGCGTCTGCCTTTGGCTCAGGTCATGATCTTGGGGTCTTGGGATCGAGTCCCACATCGGGCTCTCCACTCATTGGCGAGTCTGCTTCTCCCTATCCCTCTGTGATTTCTCTTGCTTTTGCGCTCTCTCAGGTAAATAAATAAAATCTTTAAAAAAATAAAAAAAATAGGGGCGCCTGGGTGGCTCAGTCGTTAAGCATCTGCCTTCGGCTCAGGTCATGATCTGGGGGTCCTAGAATCAAGCCCACATGGGGCTCCTGCTCAGCGGGGAGTCTGCTTCTCCCTCTTCCCCTCCCTCACTGCTTGTGATCTCTCTCTTTTTCTCTCAGATTTAGAAATAAAATCTTTAAAACAACAACAAAAAAAGCATTCCAATAATTAAAATCATTTGAACAACAACAAATGGTAGTCGGATTAAATTGCATTTCCCAGGCTTCAGGACACTGGACCATTTTGGTTTCTACTTGAAATTCACTATGGTCCCACCCAGCTCCTGCTTCACCAACATTCCAGCACTTTCCTACCCTGCCAGCTGGGCCTGCCTGGAAGAGACAGGCCTGCCTTATCAGTAGTTTTTGATTCTTTGTTGGGAAAAGGAGCAGCCCATCCTTTAAAATCTGACCCAACCTCTTTGCACCCTAACAACGTGAAATAGCTGAAAGCAGGCAATGCTTGTGGCATGTTTGGTATGTATCAGCCACATGTGTCCCTGGGAATCCCGTGCTCACTTCTCCAGCTCAACTATCTCTTTGGAAGATGGTGGACTTGTCTCTTGCATTTCTGCCTTCAATTTTGGCTTATTCAATTTCTCAGTCTCAGCCAGATTGGGTTTGTCAGATGTGGTTGCAGAGGAAAGGGAGGAGACAGACAAGGCGAGCAGAGTCTAGTTGGTGCTTCTTGTTTGACTTTTAGGATCTTGCTGTCCAGCTGAAAAATTGGCGAGAATAGGTACAAGCCATCTTTGGCCGTTTAAGGCAATGACTGTATTTACTGCGTTCCTTACTGTTAAGGACTGACTCTGTACGTGCTCAGGCAGGTATATGTTGTTGTTTCCTTTTTCTTAGCACTTGCCCATCTCTTTGTCTTCACATGCATAGTGGGGGTTTTAGCCCAACCGACACTTCTCAGTCTCGAAGTCCAGAGCGTGTACTCTGGTTCTCAGTCTGGAGCATGACTAATGGAAACATGGTTAGCAGGTCTTCTGCATGGCCCAGGGTCAGCAGTCCCCTCAATTTGTCCCCAGTTTGGATAGGCAGAAGACAGAGAGAAAAGGTGGCAATGGATTCTAACCTCTTGGGTTTGGTGATTAAAAAGCAACACTCAAAAAGCAAGCCCTTATGCTGTGCCAAGTATATATCTCAGTAAAACTGAAAGGAAAAAGAAGAAAAAAAAAAAACCCAAACCAACAAAACAAAACAAAACAAAACAAAACACTATTTGCCAAAGGTTTGCAAAGTGAGTAACTTTAAAATCCAGAATAAATGTGTGAATAATCTTTCCTGTGAAAGAAAAAAAAATAATCCTCAAGGGCACTGAGAATCTCACATGACAAATGAAGATATTTTTCTTTTTTTAATGAAGATATTTTTCTGAAAAAGAGAGCAAACAATAAAGCAAATCAACTCTAGGATAAACAAAAAAGAACCAGAAAAGAAATGTCATCTTTATGATTGTTCTGCATTGGAAAACTATGTATCTGGTCATAATATAAACTCTCCTGGATTTTGTACCTTCTAGAACAACGTATTGACAGAACACAGACCAGATGATGGTTACAGAGCAGCATCCATGCTATCAATTTTCTCACACACAGTTAAGCTATGGATGACAGAAGACGGTAAAGGTGGGGTGGGAGAGAGCTGGGAGAACAGAAAGCCAACAGCTTAAGAGACGAAATGGCAAGTAAACAATGCTGTGTATGGTGGATAGAACAAGGAATCCAGGTCGCATCAGTAGGCAATAAAGACAAAAGACAAAGTCCCTTACAAACTAGGACAATGGGAGAAGGCAGGGCGGGGCAGGGTGGCTGGTACTGTGGAGTGAGGTTAATAGTAAGTTCATGGGAAATGTTAGGAATGGATAAAGAGCTCCTGGAGCATCTTGTCTGGAGAGCTCCCAGGAGGAGCACAGGAACCAGCAGCTAGAGGCTGAGTCTGGTGGCAGAAGGGCACGGGGCTGGGGACTGCTACTTGCAACTAGTGTGACCACATGTAAGATATGATAAACAGATCTTAAAAGTTAGTATTAAAAAAAAAGTAGAAAATATTTTCATTATATTCTTATATTCCTTTAAGTCCCCCCCACACCCGTTTTTTTTGTTGTTGTTTTTTGTTTTGTTGGTGTTGTTTTGGGTACAAATGCGTAGTGGGTGATTCAGCCTTTTACAAGTTTATATGGGCTTGAAAAGATAGTGTAGGTCTAAGTATGCATAGAAAGAGCAAGGTTGTCATTTTTTTTTATTATAATGATACAAAAATGACCAGGACAATGCCACTCTGACTACAGAGAGCCAGGAGAAACTAGCAACAACCCTGAGGGCCACCTTATCTGGAGGTGTGGAGAGAGGGAGGCTGCTGAGTCGGGGTGCAGACAGCTCAGCATGGACCAGCATGACCAGCACCTGCAACGGGACGCAGAGGAGTTGAGTTATTCCTCAGATGATGAGGGGACGTGGGGGAGAGGGCTGGTAACAACTGCTAGCAACCCTCCCCAACCTCCCCCAGCGTAGATGCAAAACAGTTGTTTTCTGATGGGGGTGGTGGAGAGCCCTGACCTGATTGAGAAAACCTGGAATTGATTAGATCACTTCTGAATCAGGTGGAATGAGGAATCGAAACAGCGCTTAAGTCAAGTTGAAATTGCGCTCCTTATGCCACTCACGGAAAGATTCGTACGGACACGTGATGCTGGTGGGTCGGGGAGGCCGGGCAGTGTGGCTCCGGAACGCTGCTTACAACCAAACACCACGCTACTCTACAGGGGAGGGCAGGAGGCTGATTATCGCTTAAAGAATCATGAACATAGATGGCAGAACGATGTAAACACCAGAAGGCAGAGGGTGAGGTATTTTGGAAATTTTAAGAAAGGTATCGCGGATTACTTAGAGCTGTGAGAATGGGAAAGTTTACCTAGAAGAGATACTGGTTGAGCTTAGCCTTGAAGAAAGGGTAAAATTTAATCCTGTTTTAGTTTTATTGTGCATATAATATATATATAAACATAAGATGAAAGCCCAGTTGACATGTGCATTTTATTATTAGGATTAAAAAGAGAAAAATTTAAATTTAAGTACAAGTAAGAACTCTTAGTCATTATTAGATAATACATGTTCCTTCCAAAGAAATTGCAAAGATCATCCTTACCAGAAATATTTAAAATTGGAAAATTGGAAATGTTTGTAGCCTACATACACTGGAAGCTTTTGTCCTTGGTAGCAAATCAGACAGCACATTAATAAGTCTTTGAAACCTCTATAGTCAAAACAACAAACTGGAAGTTTGCTTTGACCTCAGTTCTTAAAATTCATATTCTGTGGTCCTGCTTGTATCTGTTGTAAAATTTGTGTGTGTCGAAGCAGAATTTTCGAGATAAGAAATGACTATTTCCTTTTATTTTGGGGAGGAAAGTGGCTTTTATTCCACTGTTGAGACAAGAGAAGATAAAAATGTTCCTACTACATCCCATTTGGTGCACTATCTTCTAATACACAAAAGAGAGAGAAAGGGGAAAGTTAATGGAGGCTGGAGAGTAGGGGGGTTTTCTGTACTTTTTCTGGGCGGCTTCTGCTTGAAGTCCCTGAGTAATTTTAACTAATCTAGTAAAATTATGGGCTAATGAAACCTTTGTATTGTTAGCTCTCCATCTTAGCCTCTAGTCTTACATAGTGTATCTAAAGTGGTGACTTTTCTTGAGGGTGAAGAGTGGCTGAGTCTATCTGTAGCTAAAATTACCAGGTTTAGAAGTTGCAATACTAACCAAACTAGTATGAACTTATCTTTCCAGGCTTATTTGTTATTTGGATAACTCATTTAAGTTTTTGAAGATCTGCTCAAACAGATTTGGATAGGTAGATGCAGCTGTGATTTTGCATGGTTAGTGATTTCTCTCTCAGTGTTTCTTTTCACTCAAGGTATATTTTGAGTCCCCATAATGTGCCAGGCACTAGGGATATTGCAAGTGGGCAAACGGACATTGCCATTACCTTGATGGGGCTTGTATTTTAGTGGGGAAACAGAATATGAACACAGATAAACTAAAGAAACAAAAATGATTACAGATTATAAGGATTTTTTTTTTTTTAAGAAATAAAAAGTTTTGGGATGATTCAGTGCTTAAGGAAAGTTTCCTTGGGGGTATTTTGGCTGGCCTATGAAAGATCAAAAGGAAACTGTGTGTGAAGAGTTAAATTAAGAGTGTTCTAGAAGGAAAGGTAACAGGTGCAGAGGCCCTGTGGTCAGTGAGCTGCTAGTTCACAGTAAGCAAGGGAATAGTGGGTACAAGATGTGGCTTGAATGGTCAACAGAGGCTAGATTATGTGGAGTCTTCGGCTATGACATGGAGTTGGGGCATGATTTTAGACAGTATGAGAGACATGGAAGGACCACTGTAGTACACGTTAGTGCTCTCCCTCCACTCCAAAGGCTTCCTACCCTGTAGTGTGCTTTCCCCTCTAAGCCCTGTTATCAGGCTATTGGAGCAACTTCTTTGCCCTTATGCACAGAGCTGGAAGGAAGTACTTCAGAATGTACACCTTCTCCCATCTCCCAGCCGCTGACCAGTGACTGCCTAGTGAAGGGTCACTAAACCCAGCTCCTTGCTTTGGGTTTGCTAGGACTCCTCTGAGTCGAGGTGTGACTTATACTCCAGGGGCCCCCTGTGGGATCAGGCAGAATCTATACTCTTCAGGACTGCCTGAGGTCTCACCTTCTTGACTCCCTCCTCTTCCCTGCCTGTTCCCACACTCCCTTATAGGTTCCTCCTGGGAATATTTCCCTAATATACCACTTGTATATAAATCTTGGCATCAAGGTCTGCTTCTGAGGAATTCAGCTTTAGATACTCCGCTGTTATTTAGAAGTTGGATTATGCAGAGATGGTTTAATTCCCACTTCTTATCAGCTGTGTGTCCTTAAATTTCTTAATCTCTCTGTATGTCACTTTCTTCCATACAATCATTCAGTGAATATTTCCTGGATGTCTACTGTGTTCCAGGCACTGTTCTAGGAATTCAAGGGAACAGAACACAAAAACCCTGATCCTGGCGGAGCTTATATTCCAGAGTGAGGGAGATAAAACAATAAATAAAACCCAATAAAGAAACAAGCCCACAGACAAACAAATAATATAATATCTAAGATGTTGATAACTATTAGGGTAAAAAAGTCAAGTAGAATTAAGGGATTAGGGAATACTGTGGGAGGTGGAAATGGGTATTACAATTTCAAAAGGATGGTCTCTTTGGGAAGGGGTCATTGGAGCTTATGAAATAGTTAGAGCAAGGACCCGGGAAGGAGAGGTGCCTGTTGTGTTTGAAGATGGGCAAAAAGGCCCAGGTGGTTGGAGTGGCGCAGGGAAGCAGAAAGTAGTGTGAAGTGAAGTCAGAGAGAGAAGGGAGGGCCAGATCCTGGAAGATCTGGAAGACTATTGTAAATATTTTGGGTTTTACTAGCAGAGAGACTAGTACAAGTAAGGGTTTTGAACAGAGCAGTGACATAATCTGACTTAGGGTATTAAAAAGTCACTCTAGCTGCTCTGTTGTGAATAGCCTGGGGTTGTGTGGGGCAAAGGTGGATAGGCATTGAAAGTATGATCTGCATTAAAGGGTCAAGAGGATTAAATGAGCTATCATAAGCAAAGGTTTAAATAATCTTAGCTATTATTATTCCTTTTTGCTACCTTCAATAGGAAATAGAGTGATTTTTATTAGAAACTCTTTCTGCCTAAGGTCACTGTAATGAAGATACGAACATTTGCTCACTGTTACCCCAAAAAAAGTTGCTCACTAACTTGGGGGCTGGCAAAGAGAAGGGGATCTCTCCTGATCCTTGGCTCAAGACTACATTCAGGAGAGTAAATTAGCTTCCCTGATTTTGACAGCAGATGTTTGTTCTACTTTGAGATCACTGGGAAGAAAAAGTAGCTTAGAGTCCAGGTTAAAAAAGAAAGGTGAGATGTACTGCAGTCAAGTTTTGTTTATTTCATAATTTCTTAGGGCGAGTTTAGTTTGAATAATAGAATAATTAGGTTAGATCACACTTGGAACAAGGACAAATGACCTTGAACAAGGGAGGATAGAGGACACTTCACCTTTTAGTTTCTGTGTTTCCTGTTGTGTTTTAACAGGTTGGGGACTCACTTTCCTTCTAAAACTTAGGCATGTGTTGGGTGAAGTGTTTCTGTGCTATAACATTTTAGTAACTGATTAAAACAGTTCCTGGTCTTCAAAGAACAGAGGCCGTCAATATTTGGCCAAGTACCAAACAAATAAAAATGCTACCAGAATTTAAAGATTATAGACGAACCACTGTTAACCTGATCAGGCCTCAGACCCTGGGTCCATGAGGAGAAGTGTTTGAGTTAGACCTTGAAGAACGAGGTGACATTGGGTGCATGGAGAGGGAGGGATAGCTCACTCCAAATGCTGGGAGGGACACGGGAAAAGATGGAGAGGTGGGGGAGAGGGGAAACCTATGTAAGGGATGACACAGTGCCATGTTAGGGCTATGAAATCTGTGGTTAGATAGATGACTGGAAACCTAAAGCTAGGAGTAAGAGTGTTTCTACAGATAACATGTTTGTTTTCACTGCTAGAATTTCTGATTAAAGAAGCACCAATGAGCACTATCTGGCCTTAGGTTTTAAGCTTCACTTAGTAGACAGACATGTTCTGGGGGTTACATTCATTGAATTTTATGGCAATAAACTCTCAAACTTAAAAGAGGTGTATGAGATTGAAAATCCATTTGAGAGGAAGAGTGGCGGAAAGCAGTAGGTGAAGGGTGTCATGACAACCTGAGTGTTTGTAAAGCGTATTTTTATTTTTGCTTATTTATGATTTTTAAAAGACTTCCTCAGGTTTCCACTTATTTTGAAACCTAAAGTTTAAAATCTAAAATCTTTAGAGACAGAGAACAAAGTTTGGTAATTCTTTGTCACCATTGACATTCATGTGAATGATTTCCTTGAATCATTTCCTGAGTAGGAAATGAGTCCTCTTTATATATCTTTCAGTTTAAGAAATTTTGTTTTCTAAAATTTTGTTCCTTTTTTTCCCTTTTGCACTGAAGAATGGTTTCTGAAATATTTATGAGGGAGGCAAGTTATAATTAATGGCAGTATACTCTATTACATCAATTTATCACATTCTTAGTGACACAAAGTCCAATTAACATCCCTGAGGGGTTCATCAAGTGTCTGCTATATTCTGCCATTTAATGACAAGACAAAAATATATTATTTCTCTATAATCTCTCTTGGAGCAAAAGCAAAACTCTACTATGCAATGAAAAACATATACCCTGTCAACTGTGTTTGCTTTATTCAGTACAGTATTTGCAGGACCTGGCACGTAGAAGGCTTTCAATAAATACCTGTAGAATGAGTGAAGGGAAGGATCTGTGGATTAATGGATGAGTGAATCAAAGGATGAATAAATGGATTCCTTGAGAATTGGCTCTCCCCCACCTCTACATAGATTGTTTATTTAGAACGTCAAGTTGTATTCATTGCCTTTCAACTACAGAGCTTTCCTAACATTTTGTTTGTTTATTTGTCTATGTCCAAGTTTTCTGGAATGCTGGACCTCTCTGGACAGAATGCTACATTTTCAGTGCTCCTTGATGCACTGAGCAGCCAAGTAGGAAAGCTTTTTCAGCTTTTCCAAAGCAGGTGGTTGCCTTCATCACAGGTGCAGGTTATATTTTAAAAGTTTGTAACATCTTTCAAGGAGAATTCAGCCAGTTCAAAATAATTATTAATATGACAGACGTGTCTGAAACCTAGTAATTCTTGCTCCTAGAAATATTTTAAATGCTTAAAGATACTCTAGGGTCTTCCTTTCCTCTTCCTTCCCTGTTTTATTTCCCTCCTCCTCCCCCTCCCCATTCTCTCCTTTCTTCTTTGTACAATTAACTACGCATATCTTGTCATTGGGTCTGGAAGCTTTAATTTTAGAACGTGCATATTTCCTCCAAAGACCCATGTCTGGATGGAAATAAGCATATTTCTTAGGAATGGGATTTTTTTCAAATGTAATCTCTTCTGTATGCTAACATGATACCACACGTTATGCTATTGGGATCTTGGGGATTTTATTTTCCCGAGTTAAGTGATCAACTCTGTGGGAGTAATTTCTCATCACATCATTTTTCACAACCAGGGAAAACCATGACTCCGCAGCCTCTTGGACATGGTCTTGCTACATAACAGGAATGGTGAGGAATAACTTGGTACTTTTTTATAGCACTTGTTTTTCCACTTCATCATTTTCAGTAGTTTCTTAGAAGTGAAAAATTGCAGAATATCTTCCATCTTCACTACCTTCTTTTCCCTGAAATCTTTTATAAAGAACTGTATTACCCCCTGCTCATTCTCTTCCTCGCTGTTTCCCCACCCATGTCACCCCAACATTTTTAAAAAAGATTTGAGAGAGAGACAGAGCACAAGCAGGGGGAGAGGTAGAGGGTAAGGGAGAAGCAGACTCCCCGCTGAGCAGGGAGCCCAATGCGGGGCTCAGTCGCAGGATCCTGGAGATCATGACCTGAGCCAAAGGCAGACGCTTAACCATCTGAGCCACCCAGGTGCCCCATGTCACCCCAACATTGAATAGCCTGTCTGCTAGATGGAGAAGAGAAGCTTTACTGCTTGTGGAGGAAAGAGAGAGGCAGGGAAGTCCAAATGTCAACTCTACCCACTGCCTAATTCCAGAGTGGGTTTCATGCAGGAAGCTAGGTTAGGAGGCATCCTATAGAGTGTGATTTGAGGGTCTCTGAAAAACCTGCTAGCTCCATCAGGCTTTATTCATAGAATTGATAAAATTAAGTGAGTCATTGCTGGATGTTTGGGGGATAAAAATTTGTGGTGGCTGCCCTCTCATCTCTTATAATCTGAGAATGGAGATTGACATGCTCATAAATTTTGTAAGGTAAGATAGAAAAATGTCACACTCAAGTGAGATTATAAAGATAATAAATGGAAAAAGTTCACCCTGAGGAATAAGGGAAGACCATATAGAAATTCAGGCATTTCCTTTTCAGATGCAGCTATCCTAGAGAAGTAATTTACCAGAGCATTATTTGCCACAAATAATTGATCTCTTTTTAATGTATTAGTTTACCCACTGTTCTAGAAGAACAGAGAGCAAGGCCCAAAGGGAGCAGTTCTAAAGACAGAAAGTGGGGGGGGGGGGGCCGGGAGCCTGGGTGGCTCAGTTGGTTAAGGGTCTGACTCTTGATTTCAGCACAGGTCATGATCTCAGCATCCTGGGATTGAGCCCCACATAGGGCTCCTAGCTCAGTGGGGAGTCTGCTTGTCCTTCGCTCTCTGCCCCTCCCCCCAGCTAGTGCACAAGTGCTGTCTCTCTCTCTCTCAAATAAGTAAATAAAATCTTAAAAAAAAAAAAGACAGAAAGGGAAGGGAAGAGTGTTTCTGGAGGAACTGACGAGGGAGCAGATGAGTCAGGATCCAGGGTGGGACCGAGGAGGAGGGATCTGAGTAGGTGAAGGGTATCCCATGGGATGACCTTAGGAGAAGGGGAGGCTGGAGATAGAAGAGAGTGGCGAGAAGCAAGATGTGAACCAGGCACATCCTGGTTCTGCTGAGGTCATCAGTGTGACTGGGAGTGGTAAGCAGCTATGTATAGAGCAGCTCCCCCAGGAGAACAGAAAATGAATGTACTTCTTGCCTCTTTAAGTGCTTCCCTGAAATTATTTAGACTGCTCCTTCATCCATCCTACAGGAGGCAGACTGTCATAAGCAGTAATGGGGATGCTTTCAGGGCATGCAAGTGTTGTTTCTTGAGTTATATGATGCCCTCAGTGACTTTGGAGTCCTGTTTTAGTGTCTTGATAATCCTTTGAGCTTTAAATTAGTGAGTTTGGAATGGGTATGAGAACATTTTCCTATAGATAATACACCACCTGCTTTTTAATGTAAGATCTGTAAAATTCAAGTGGGTCTGGCAAATTGACCATGTCATGGAGGGAGTTGTTGCTACTCCTGTTGAGACAGAATACCAAGTTGGTTGAACTTTTGGTCTGATTTGGTAGCATTCTTTATGAAGCCTTACAATAAAATACGCATTTTCCCGTTTTTGTGCTTTTGGTTTCTCTTTCTCTAGTGTGCATATATTTACTCATAAACAGACCTAAACATTGTAGTTCTTCTGTTATTTCTTGTGGAGTATGAATTTTCCCTAATACTTGAGTCACCAGTTGCAAAGATGTGTTAAAACCTAAAGTTATCTCCTATATCTAAAAACCTTAATTTGGAGCCTGTTTCTATTAATATAGATTTGAAGAGAACATGAACATGTGGATGATATTGTGGAATGTAATACACTGCACCCTGAGAAGTCATTTAAACCTAAATTTAGACCAACATTCTGAGAATCTGAGAAGTGTGGAGGAGATGGAATCCCCATGGGGGTGGGGGAGAGAGAAAGAGAGAGAGAAACCTTTTTCTCTTGTTCAAAAGCATGTGGGTTAATGTATTTTTATCTTTTTTAGTCTATGACAGTGTTGGTTTGGTGAATTGGTGAATGTTAATGAAGGAAATAACACACACATATTCCTATGTGTTAATGAGAATTATGGACAGAAGACCCATGTTGTGAAGTGAAGGGCATATATAAATGTAGATTCATCACAGTAAGATCTAGATACCATGTAAGAACACACATTCCCTGCTTAATTTAACTACTGGGGATTATATTACTGCTAATATTTCATGTGTATCTCTACATACATGCAAGGCATAGTGTTATGTGCTGTATAGAAGACATTTGCCATTCTTTCTGTATGCTTGTGCTCTTATATTTGGTGAGTTCTAACTCCAGTGAGCCTCCACCTCCCACTGTAGAAATAGAAATCTTTTTCCCTTCTTCCATTTCATTAGAGTGCAGGGATTTGACCATTGGACTTAGGCTCTACCAGTCAGAAGGTAGTGATGAAAGAAAAAAGGTGCCGAAGGAAATTCATCCTGCTTGCACGGCAGTAGATATTTCCACCTTTGCAATATCCCAGGAAAGTGCAGGCAGGGCTTTCAGTGGGAACACCCGGTGCCCAGCATGGTGCTGGCTGGCTTTGCTCTTCCCGCTTGATGGGGGTAGAAGGAGTGACTTCATATTCAAGGGGCAGCATGATGTGGTGATTAAAAGTATTAGATTCTGGGGACACCTGGGTGGCTCAGTTGGTTAAGCATCTGCCTTTGGCTCAGGTCATGATCCCAGGGTCCTGGGATCAAGTCCCATGTCAGGCTCCCTGCTCAGCTGGGAGTCTGCTTCTCTGCCCTTGCCCTCGTGCACATTCTCTCTCTCCCTCTCATTTGCTCGCTCACTCTCTCAAATAAAATCTTAAAAAAAAAAAGTGTTAGACTTTGGAACCAAATGTCTACCGGGGATTGAATCCCAGATTGACCACTTACCAGCTATGTTGATCTTGGGCCAGTTACTTAACTGCTCCTTGCTCCAGTTTCATTCTCTGTAAATTGGGAATAATAAGAGTTGCCACTACCTTGAGTTACCAAGATTGACTCAGTGACTCAGTTAATATTTGTAACATGTTTAGAATGGTGTCTGAATCCTAATGAACTCTAGTAATAGGGGAAATTTTCTCCAGGAAGTCAATTGCAAAGAATCAGCAGTGAGAAAATTGAGTTGTGTTTATACCCCTGAGACTTGCCTATTTTATGTGTTAGTTAATATCCATAGTTCCTAAACTTCGTTCCAAGCACTAGCAAGGGTGTGGCAGGATATTTAAATTTTTGAGGGGAATGCAGTGATACTTAACATCTGTTAGACAACATGACCATGACTAGCTCAGAGTAGTTCAAAGTTTCATTAGTTTGGGCTATATTTTTTAGCCCAATGTAATGTAATATCTTTGCCAAACCGGATATTTGGCAGTGGCTGTGCTAAAAAGCAAGTACCATGTGAAAAATCAGTGTGGAACAGGAAATGAGACTGGCATTTTCTAACCTGATTCCAAGATTCGAGAAGTTGTGCAGTGCCCCATAGATGCATATATCCCATTAGTAAATGGTTTGTCTAGTCAAGAATAAAATAAAAATATTTTTTCCTTCAACAAAATTTTTTTTAAAGATTTTATTTATTTATTTGACAGAGAGAGACACAGTGAGAGAGGGAACACAAGCAGAGGGAGTGGGAGAGGGAGAAGCAGGCCTCCCGCGGAGCAGGGAGCCCGATGTGGGGCTCAATCCCAGGACCCTGAGATCATGACCTGAGCCGAAGGCAGACGCTTAATGACTGAGCCACCCAGGTGCCCCAAAGTATATTATTTTTCAAACTGCTACTAATTTGTTAGGGTCTAAATATTTATTAAATTATTTAAACTTAACTACTTAATCCACAGAACTGTTAGGTATTTCTTTTGGTCTAAGTCATTGTAAAAATTACTCTGACGACCAGGATGCTGTACACCAAGAAAGTCTGGGACCTTGAGCAGAGTCCCATTTTTCAGCAACAAGCAGAATTCTTAGACTGGCATGGTGGTCTGTGGAGTAAGGAGAATATTAGGGGCCAAGTGGAAATTATTAGAGTTTCCCCTTCCTACAGAAATAGAAACTTAAAAGAATAGCATGTCTGTAGGGAGAATTGAAGAAACTGTTGTTGCTTTGAAGACATGAAAGATAGAGGAACAGTGGGGCTTGGGATATCTTCAGTTATCTCACTTGTCTGGCCAGTACAGGAGGCTGATGGGTCATGAAGAACTGTAGCTTGAATTGGAGAGAATTTGTGTCTACGTCTGTTGATTTCTCTGAATGTGATTACTTCAAGATGACATTAAACCGGATTTCCAACTAGAAGGTCTGTAGCCAATACCAGTAGCGTAAATTTAGGAAAAGATTCATGTAATGCTTAGCTTGCGGTTACAAATTCTCCCAGGGCAACTGTTGAGACAGAATTTTTTCCTTGCTGTGCTGGATTGGTTGTTGTCAGTTTGGCAGCAATGTCACCGGTCCCTTCTAACTTCTGAATTAAAGTTTACCAATGAGAATAACGTGGAAAAGTTTTGGATGAGGTAGAACTGTTTATTACTTGAAGATTGTGAGCTGATGAAATGCCGCAGCTTAGTCAACACATTTGGTTTCCACAGATATTATAGCTGCCGCAGAGATCTGCACAAATCACAGTTGTGGGGGAAGCCACTGACGTCATCCCAAATTCTCACACTGTGGTGGTTGTGGACTTCACAGATCTCTCTATAATTCCTGCCTCACAAATCCTTTTGGGTCTGGGTGCGTGAAGCTCCTTAGGCTCTTCCCCCTGCCCCCCCCAATCCTCATCTTCGGCTTTTCCTCCCATGTCAGGACTTTGGGCTGAAGTCATTAGTGACCCTCTCATCCTCTAAATTCCCCTTTACAGAACTTCATTTTCCTAACATCCCTCCCTGTAAGCCATAATTCCTATTTTAAAACTGTTACTCCCATAATAAGCATGGTTCTGCTTCAATGACAAACAATTTCATAGGAATCTGGAATTGGTTCTCTGATCTGAGTAGATTTAAATGATAAATGGGGGTCTGGTAGTCCATGACCAGTTAGATACTTAAATGATCAACCTCTGCTCACCTGGAGCCAACTGTTGATAGACGACAAGGAAGGGTCACAGGCAGTGGCTGCAATAGAAAAACATAGTAGGAGCAAAGAGCTTAAGATTTATGAGTGAGTTTGTTGCTTCCAAGTATGCTGGAGAACTTAGACAAAGAAAATGGTGGGATTGGTGCCTTATATTTCAGGTTAAGGCTTGGGTAGAGACCCAAAAAGCTTTCTTGACTGCCTTGAAAGAAATCTTTATCTCATGTACCACATGGTCTAGTTCGTGCAGATGGCTGCATCATAACACAAACAGAGTTCACAGCCTCGTTAGATACTGCATGGTAAGTTGGGGCATTAACTGGGAAAGAGTGGAACCTTGAAGATTGAGATGGGGACATCTGGGCTTATTTCAAATTCTTCTGAGCCTCTCTTCCCAGGAGAAATACCCTTTTTCTCTTGGCTGAGGAAGTTAGCCTTCCCTTACTTGAAGGCTAATGAATTTTCCTTAGGTCTTCTAGAGAAATGTGGATCCTACTCAATTCACCTTCCCTATCTCAGTTTCTAAACCTATAACAGAACTCAAATACAAACAGGTTCCAAGGAGGCAGGTTCAAAAGATGATCTGAGAGGAGCACCATAAACATCAAAAGTTGCGAGATTTTGACAATTTGTATTGGCTGAAATATAAATAATATGTATGGGAATGAATCCTAACTTTGGTAGACCAATGTGGAAAGAACACTATGTTGGCTTAGCGTAAATGTATTGATGTGCATATGCCAACCAGAAATTATGATATTGGTTTATTAACTTCAGCAGTGAGTATGGCCTTAAAAACTTGCTTGGCTTTTCGAAATGTAGACCCAACAGTTTCACACATTAAATGAAAATGAGATGCCAGAACATCCTCAGTGGACTGTAGAGAAAGGCATGCAAAAGCTTTGGGGGATAGGAATTACTGTGTACAAACTGCTCAGCTACCCCTTAACTATGACTCCTTTGCCTTTCACCAGGGCTTTGAAAATATGTCTACGTGGGGAAAACCAGGATCCTTGAAGGGCTTTGTAGTGGTTCTTCTCTACCACTGTGGCTCATCAGTGAGAGTAGTGGCCTATGGAGCTTGAGTAATTAATGACGTTTTGGCTCTCACGTGGGTCTAGTGAGTCCATAAACCCACCTGTTGGTTCATTTCCCAGGTTCAGAATCCAGAGTTGGAATAGAAGTAGTCAGCAATTAGCAGAATACCTGTATTGGTTTATTGACCTATAGGGTGAGGGCTATCATTGTAGGAAAGACAAGCAGAAGTCCCTAGAATTACTTCTCCATACCACTATCGTAAAGCAACTTCACATTTCTGAAAGGACTGCAGACATGAGTGCCCTCATCAATAACTTGCAACTATTCAAGCAATTATTCTACCATATTGCCATTCAGTTCACCTATTTGGCCTATACGGAGGACTGGTGGATTTTAAGAATGTGAGTAGATTATTATACACTTAATTAGATAATGATGCTCATTGAACCTGCTGCTCCAGATGTGGTTTCTTTACTTGGAGAAAACCAACACAACTCTTAGCTTTTCCTGCTAGTGTACTAACAGGCAAGCTATATGTTAAAGCAGGGATAATTGGTTTGGATGATCTGAGGGAAATAGAGTTGCCATTAATCAGTGAGGCAGAGGGGAAAGGGCAGAGAACGGATGTAACCAAGCATCCTCTGGAGTGTCTTGAAATCCTCCCATGCACTGTGGTAAATGGTGACAGATGGCTGGAGTGGCTTCATTCAGGCAGGAATCATAGACCTCAGGGATAGTTTGGTGTCATCTCCTCAGGTGAAGACAACAACCAGCTGTGTTGCTGGCTTAGGAACAAAAGTATGCAATGTACATTGTAAAAGAAAAATCATTAATATCACCTATAGCTTTGTGACTTGAAAACAAATGGACTGATGTGGAAAGTATGTGTATTTAAGTATACATACTTTCCTCTTGTGCCTTGTAATTTTATATAGAGTTATGCTGATGGAAATTTTTATAATCCATAGGTTACATCTTACTAGATATGGGACTATAAAGTAGAGGAGGAATAAACTTATCCCAGAGATCCTGACTTAAAGCTGGATACAATAATGGATGTATTTGGTCAAGACAGGATCAGAGGCCATGGATACTGACAACTGATTTGTCTGTTTTCCTCTTTTTCCATGACTATATCTACTGCCTCATCTTGATTTATAAACAAAACCTGGAAAACCTACAAAAATAAGTGTTTTGTGGTTTAGGAATGATACAGAAAATATTGCTGTTATTTTTGGTGAAGAAAATCAATTTTGTATAGTTTATTTCAACCTAAATAAAATGTGAATTTTGTTTAAAAAAATGGATGTATTTGCTTGAAAGTTTCTGTACAAGGAGGAGTGTATGAGAAAGTTGAGATGCCAAGGAGTGGACTGTGATGGATATTTTCCATTCTTTTTGCCTTTTTTTTTTTTTCACATCCTTTTTTAAATTTAGGGGCATTGAAACGCAATGAGAGGGCCTCTCCTCATGGAAACCAGAAACTCATTTCTCCCACTTCACTGTAGCTAAGTACAGACATGTGACTTGGGTGCAGCCAGTGGGATATGCTCCTGCCAGTCTTTGAAGCTGACTTGTGCTAGAAGAAGAGATCCTAAAAAATCTATTCTGGTTTGGAGGACAGAAGATACACCCGGTTTCTTGGAGGTAGCAGTGACAGAGGTTCCAATGACAGCATCCCGTGCCCAGCGATTCCCATGTTGTGGGTGCAAAGCACGGTGTCCCTGAGCAGTGGGAATGGTGTTGCTGTCCCTGGTTGCTCTCCATTCTGACGCCGAGTCCTGGCTCTGGCTAGAGGGCCTCTGTGCTGGTTGTTCTGGTTTTCCTGTAGCTCATGTGGTTACTTAAAAACATTGAACAAATTATTTTCTGCTTCAACTAGCTTGGGTTGGCTTTTTTTTTTTTTGTTTTTTTTTTTTTTTTTTTTTTTTTTACAACTAAGAATCTTATGATACAGTGACTTTTCATGCATTGTCTTTGTTTTACAGGTAAGAAAACAGAAAGTAACCAACTTGCTCCGGATCACAATGCTTGTTAATAAGACTAATGATTTGTGCTTATATTTAGTTTTTATAACTTACATTTATTAATTTTCACTTATAATTGATCATATGAATATCATATACATACAATTGTTCAATTATAAATAGTGATAATGTCTACTTTGGTTTAGTTTTCTAGTTATTTTTACTTAATTAACTTCTTTTGTTTGTTCCTTTTTTCCTTCTTTTTTTATGTATTTTTTAATTTAATTTGTTAGCCGCCATACATTACATCATTAGTTTTTGATGTAGTGTTCCATGATTCATTGTTTGCGTATAACACCCAGTGCTCCATACAGAACGTGCCCTCTTTAATACCCATCACCAGACTAACCCATCCTCCCCACCCCCTCCCCTCTAGAACCCTCAGTTTGTTTCTCGGAGTCCATAATCTCTCATGGTTCATCTCCCCGCCCCCCCCCGATCTCCCCCTCTTCATTTTTCCCTTCCTACTATCTTTTTTTTAATTATTATTTAAACATATAATGTATTATTTGTTTCAGAGGTACAGGTCTGTGATTCATCAGTCTTACACAATTCACAGTGCTCACCATAGCACATACCCTCTCCAGTGTCTATCACCCAGCCACACCATCCCTCCCACCCCCCACCACTCCAGCAAACCTCAGTTTGTTTCCTGAGACTATTTAATCAACTTCTGCCTAGTTAGGAGTCATGAAAGATAATTATGTTTTTCTCCCTTATATTTAATGGACTTTGTTCTCTAGGGCTTGACACGTACTCGAAACTCTCAGTAGTATCCTCATGTAAATACTTAATTGAGCAACACCTTTGTGCCTTCACGTTTGTGACCAGGATTCCTTTTACTTATGTTTTATTTGCATCTCTTTTTTTTTTTCTGAGGCAATTATAACATAACTGTGAAGTTGAACACATTTGGGAGCACAGCTGTCTTTGTATAGCAGGAGGCAATAGGAAGTGTTAAAAATAACGTAAAGCCGAATGGAGTGACAAAACAAGGCTGCAAACGTACTTGTTCTAAATCAGATGTTGACAACTTTATTCGCAGTCAGTTGCTTAGGGTATAGACATGTTTTCAAAATTTAGAATTCTACTTTGTGGTGTCAGTCGTGATGGTAGTCATTTAAAGAGGCATAATGATAATCCTGAGTATATCCTCGGAAGGGAAGATACCTTTTAATCAATAAAATTGTTTCTGTATTACTTCATTAATATTTATGTTCACAGATCCAATATTGTGATGACTGTTTCACACACATAAATACAATGTGACATGTTGTGCAGAGAGACACCTTTCTGATGAGGGTTTAAGAGTATTAGAATGTTCTTTTCAAAAGCCCAGTATAGCAGAATTATTATTATTTACTTGAACAACCTTTCTTAGGCCAAGCTATCAAATATTCAGGTGGTATGGAAAAAAAGACTGTTTGGTATAAAAGACCTCTTCCTAACACATTCTAGCATTGCTGTTTGTCCTATGTTAAAATAGTGTTTGAGAATAAAACTCTGAAGATAATTTCAACTACTATCTTATTTACCATTCAAATGCATTTTTAAAATTCATGAGATGACTACAAAGACCAAATATGCTTCAGATTCATCATTCTCTCAGCGTCTTATGTACGCAAGGCACTAAGTCAACCACCATGCTAATGACGGCCTGCAGGAGCCCTGGTAAGAATCTGGCCCCTCTTCAAGAACAGGCTGACCGCTTCCTCTAGATGTACTCTAGCATGGAAGTGCCCTCTCTCAGCCAAAAGTCTGTGAACTGGGTTTAGCTTTGATTTCTGATGGCTATGTGGTGGAAGAAATGTAGCAATGTTTTTGGTTTTTGTTTTGATAGAATTTGCACTGACCTCCGTGTACAACACTAACTGATGCATCCTTCAGTCCCGTGAACCAGCACAGCCATCGATACAATTTTTTATGGAAGCTGAGCGAAAGGAATGCTTTTCTCCTCTTAGAGCTTCAGTGATGTTCCCCAGGTAGATGACTCCTAGGCTTATATTTTTATCTTTGGTCTCTCTCCTGAGTTTTTTTCTTTTACCTTTTTTTTTCCCCAAAGATTTTATTTATTTATTTGACAGACACAGCAAGAGAGGGAACACAGGCAGGGGGAGTGGGAGAGGGAGAAGCAGGCTTCCCGCGGAGCAGGGAGCCTGATGTGGGGCTCAATCCCAGGACTCTGGGATCCTGACCTGAGCCGAAGGCAGACGCTTAACGACTGAGCCACCCAGGCGCCCCTCTCTTTTGAGTTTCTTATACATACTTCCAACACGTAGAGTAGAAATCTCTTTGTTGAGCTGTGTCTTTCTTCTTCAGGAAGCATAATAGTAGTTGGAGGGAGTGGAGGTTCTGTGTCTCCTGAGAGGGGTAGGTGGCAACAGGAGGAAAGATTTTACCTCTTTACCTTTCATAACTATTCATCTCTTCTTTAACACAATTCAGATACTCAGCACTTACATGTTAGAAGAAGATAAACGTTCTGGTGACAAATATGGAACGAAGGCATTCCCTTGTTAAGAACAAACTTGGGCATTAGAGAGGTCGCCCCCATGGCTCTGGTTTGAAGGTCTGCAATCCTCCACTGTGAGGAGGAATGTGACAGAGGATGGGAAGTTTTGAAAAGCTTTGAGGAGTCTGAGTGTTGTTGCACCATGATAAATGACTGTTCCCAAATGGAGGAAGTTGGGCACATCAGCTGTGGAGGGGAGAGCACAGTGGTCCTCATCACATGGTGGTCCTCTCATAAGTAAAGTTCTTGGTTGATCATGATGGATAAGATCTCTCCAAGCAGAAGGGACTTCAATTCTTAAATGCACAGGGAGGAGGCCACTCATCAAATACACTCAATATTTTTCAGCTACTGTGACCAAGATAAGCATAAATTATGCCCTTACTGAATAATAAGAATTTAAGTCTGGTGTCTCTTATAAAATGTACTTATTAACCATGAGAACATTTTATTTCATGGCTACAGAATACTATGCTCTTTTCGTCAAGTGCCCATGCATAGGTAGCTGCAGATGGTTGTCTCCAGGAAACCACTGAACGTTAATTCCCAAAAACCTAGTTTCCTCGGCTTCATAGCCTAATTTGCAGGAAATTTAGAGCATAAAACACATTTTAGAATGGCAGTCCTATATGTCAGAAGGTAAGAAAGCTAAGACATTAGTAGAAATAGCTTTGTCATTTATATACTGTATATGGAAACGGTCAGGCATAATACATTTGGTAGCCAAAGAACTCTGTTTTCTTTCAATAATTTGAAACAAGAGTTAAGAACACAAAATATACCTAGAGGGAAGAAAGACTGGTACTTTGTTGCTACTGAATTCACAAATCTATTAGGAAAATTCATTTTAATCCTTAGGTTTAATATGTCCTTTTTATCAAGAGTAATACTTTTCTGTTTCTACAGTAGAAAAATGACACCAATTTAGTTCTGTACTTTGCCAACCTCCGCCTGTCACATTTTTCGAATGTTGTCCATCAATTGTGTCATGGAAGAATAGAAGATTGGGCCGTGGGTTGGGTCCTGTTAAGGATATATACAGATTTCCATAAAACATTCATAAGGATATTGCTCTCATTCTTTTCCGTAGGATGATAACTTTGTTTGCTTTATTTTGTGGTTCTTTCACTTTTAGAACAATGTGAACAATTTCCTAGTCACGAAGATCTTTACAAAGACCTTTGAGAACATTCTTACTTTCTGAGCCTTCACGATCCTGGAATGAGGCCTGTTCCACCCACAGTTCAGCTTGTATTCCTTAAACGAACTAATTGTCTGAGGTCACAGGACTCTATTGATGGTTTTGCATGTACGAATAGATATTGTGAATTCTGCCCAGAGTAATGGATCAAAATAGGCAGTTAATTCAAGGTTTGAAAAATTAATGTAATCTGCAATTTTAATGGTGCAGGGAAATTTAAAGGTCTCTTAGTTCAACACATTTATTTTGCAGATGAGAAAACAAAGGTCCAGGGAGGCCTTAGTTTTGCCAAGGGTCACGTAGCCAGTTAATGGCAGAGCTCGTGTCAGAAAAAGGATTTTTACCTCATAATTCAAAGCTCTTTCTTTTAAATTATGAAATGCTGAGCCACAGTGAAAAGCTCAGAGAATAACATGACCTACAGTTGTGTACCCACCACCCAGTTTTGTCAGATCTTATTTTTTAGATAGACTTCCTATATTTTTTTGAATAGCCAGATTCAATAAAGGCCCTTGTATTAATTTTTTCTATAATTTTCTCATTCTGACTTCTAAATTTGCTATCGTTATGTAAAGATGCATAGATAGTATCTGTATAATATATGGCTGTTGTACATGGGTTAGAACAGTATCTAAGTAGAATCATACTTTTTAAGTTCTTCTGAAGCTTGCTTTTTATTGCCTACCATTGTTTTTGAGATTTAATGCTGAAGCGCATAGCTTTGGTTTATTCGTTTTTACTGCTTTCCATACTGTGAACATATTGCCATGTATTTATCCATTTTCCTGTTGATGGATATTTAGATTTTTTTAAAAGGGCTATCATAAGCCGTGCTTTAATAATAAACATTCTTTGTATATGTCTTCTCGTGCCCAAATGAACAGATTTCTTGACTCTATATTTAGAAGTTGTAATTCTTCAACATTGCACAGTATTGTCAAATCACTCTCCACAGTGCTGTACAGGAGTGTTATGTAATGCTAATCTGATGGATAGGACATGGTTCATCACTGGGATTTCATCTGTATTTCCCATATTAATTGTAAAGTTGATTATCTTTATATAGATAGATATCTGTTGGCTATTGCTGAAACAGTATTGGGCAACCAACCAAGCCAAAACTCAGAGGCAATCATTTATTTTTGTGGGTCTGTGGGCCAAGTGGTATGGCTCTGCTTCAGGACCCAGGTCTGTGGCTCCACATCTGTTCCATGTGTCTCTTATCCTCCTTGGGCCAGTGAGCCAGCTAATGATTCTCTCCTTGCACCAAAGTCAGGAGCACAGGAGTGCAAACCCCGTTAGTCAAGGTATTTCAGGTTTTGCTTGTTACACTCTGCTTATGTCCCATTGACCAAAGCCAGGCACTCAGCTGAGTCTGACATCCATAAAGTGGGAACTACTCCTCCCCTATGAGACTATAGCATAGGCATTTAGCTACTACAGGGGAGGGAAGAATTGTCGCCAACACATTTATTAGCCATTTGGTTTCATCTTCTGTGAATCGCTGGTTCTTGGTCTTTGCTCATTTTGTCTTGGGTTGGTTGCATTTTACTTATTGTTTAGTAGATACTCTTTATATATTCTGATTTTTATCAATTATAAGATTATGATAATCTTTCACTATGTATGTGGCTTATCTCTTTGTTTATGATATTTTTCTTGTAAAGAAGTTTAAAATTTCACTACAGTCTAAACACTTATCAATCTTTTCCTTTATGGTTTGGGTTCATGGTGTTTTGTTCTAGAAAATTATCTCTATTCTGAGGTCATTAATATATTCTCAAGTGTTATCTTCTAAAATCATTAAAGTTTAGTTTTTATACCTAGGTCCATGATTTGCTCAGAACTTTAAAATTTTTTCTTATACTTTTTCCTATAAATTCTCTTACATATTTACATAAATATTCATTTCATTTATGAATAATAAAATTTGAGCTCTTTCTTTCTAATTATCTTATTTCTTATGATATTAAACCAGAAAAATGTTGAATAAAGGTTGTGCAGCAAATACCCTCTTCCCTCTGACTTTATTTATTTATTTTTAAAGATTTTGTTTATTTATTTGACAGAAAGAGACAGAGAAGGAACACAAGCAAGGGGAGTGGGAGAGGGAGAAGCAGACTTCCCTCTGAGCAGGGAGCCTGATGTGGGGCTCGATCCCAGGACCCTGAGATCATGACCTAAGCCGAAGGCAGACGCTTAACGACTGAGCCGCCCAGGTGCCCTTCCCTCTGATTTTAAAGGAAATATTTCTTTTTATTTTTTTAAGTTTTTATTTAAATTCCAGTTAACATACAATGTAATATTAGTTTCAGGTGTGCAATAGAGATTCAACAGTTCCACATGACACCTGGTGCTCATCACAACAAGCGTACTCCTTAATCCCCATCACTCATTTAACCCATCCCTCCCTCTCCTCACCCCCCCCCTTAACCATCGTTTGTTCTCTATGGTTAAGAGTCTGTTTCTTGGTTTTTCTCTCTTTTTCCCCCCCCTTTGCTTATCTGTTGTTTCTTAAATTCCACATATGAATGAAATCATGTGGTATTTGTTTTTCTCTGACTTATTTCAATTGGCATTATACTCTCTAGTTCCATCCATGTTGTTGCAAATGGCAAGATTTCATTTCTTGTTATGGCTGAATAATATTCTATTGTATATATATATCTATATACCACATCTTTATCCATTCATTTATTGATGGACACTTGGGCAGCTTCCATAATTTAGCTATTGTAGATAATACTGTTATAAACACAGTGGTGCATGTATCGCTTTGAATTAGTACTTTTGTATTCTTTGGGTAAATACCTAGTATACATTTGCTGGATCGTGGGGTAGTTCTATTTTTAACTTTTTGAGGAATCTCTGTACTGTTTTCCAGAGTGGCTGTACTAACAGTGCATTCCCACTAACAGTGCACAAGGGTTCTTCTTTCTCCACATCCTCACCAACACCTGTCATTTCTTGTGTTATTGATTTTAGCCATTCTGACAGGTGTGAGGTGATGTCTCATGGTAGTTTTGATTTGCATTTCCATGATGATCAGTGATGAACATATTTTCATGTGTCTGTTGGACATCGATGTCTTCTTTGGAGAAATGTCCATTCATGTCTTCTGCCCATTTTTAAATAGTATTATTTGTTTTTAGGGTGTTGCGTTTCTTTATATATATTGGATACTAATCCTTTATCAGATATGTCACTTGCAACTATCTTCTCCCATTCAATAGGTTGCCTTTTAGTTTTGTTGGTTGTTTCCTTCACTGTGCAGAAGCTTTTTATTTTGATCAAGTCCCAGTAGTTTATTTTTGCTTTTGTTCCCTTGCCTCAGGAGACATACCTAGAAAGAGGTTGCAACAGCTGATGTCAAAGAGGTCATTGCCTGTGTTCACCTCCAGGATTTTTATGCTTTTATGGTGAAAAGCATAAAAAAATTTAGGTCTTTAGACCATTTCAAATTTATTTGGTGTATGGTATAAGAAAGTGGTCCAGTTTCTTTCTTTGGCATGTTGCTGTCCAGTTTTCCTAACACCATTTGTTGAAAAGACTGTCTTTTTCCCATTGAATATTCTTTCAAATATTTGTTGAAAGATTAATTGACCATATAGTTGTGACTTCATTTCTGGGTGTTCTCTTCTGTTCCACTGATCTATTTGTCTATTTTTGTACCATTCTGTTTTAATGACTACAGCTTTGTAATATAACTTGAAGTCCAGAATTGTGATGCCTCCGTCTTTGTTTTTTTTTCTTCCTCAAGATTTCTTTTGCTATTCAGGTCTTCTGTGGTTCCATACAAATTTTAGGATTGTTTCTTCTAGTTCTGTGAAAAATGCTGTTGGTATTTTGATAGGGATTGCATTAAATGTGTAGATTGCTTTGGGTACTATAGACATTTTAACAATATTTGTTCTTCCGATCCATGAGCATGGAATGTTTCTCCATCTCTTTGTTACATCTTTAACTTCTTTCATTAGTGTTACAGAAATATTTCTAATGTTTTACCACTGTGGTAGCTTGCTCACAAAAAGAGCAACCAGAAAATAAATGTCAATCTAAAATTCTATATAAAATGGCAAGCTAAAATATTATTATAGAATACAGACAAAATATATTTCCAGATAAAACAAAAAAGAAAAGCCTGTATCAATTGCATATTCTTACTAAAAGCAAAACTAAAGAAGAAAAAGGAAATAAAATCCCTAAAGGAAGGATTAAAATGTAAGAAGGAGTGTTAAGAATATAAATGGCATCTCTGTAAGTAAAACAAGCATTGATTAAATAAATTAGCAATAATAATAATGACTAAGGATAGGAATATCAAACAGGGTAGAACAAAATACTGAAAAATAATACTGCAGTCAAGGAGATGATCTAAATTAAAGCTCTAAGGTCCTTATAGATTTTGATTGAGAGTAAAGATATAAAATTTAGACTCTAAGCGATTTTGCATGAGAAATTTTAAGAATATTTACTAAGAAATAAAAACAGAATCTATAACATTAACCAGTAAAGAGGGATGGGATAAAGACTTGATCAATCTAGAAGAAATTTGGAAATGAAAACAAAAAAGCAAATCATGGTAAACAGAAATCAAACAAAAACCTGTAGAAAAATCCCAAAATATAAGGACAAGGAGTTTTTTGGCTTTTTTTTTTTTCAGAATGAGAAAGGATAAACCAAGCACACAATTAATGGAAAAGGTTAATGTACTTATATTAATGTCTGAAAAAAATTAAAAATGAAGATTTAATAAGATAATGACAAAAAAAGATAATTGAGAACAACATAAAAGCCAAGAAATAACATAACAAAATGTTGGTTCTCTGAAAGAAAAAATAATCATCAAAACTGAGAAAATTAAAACTAAAGAGGATTCAAATAAACATTAGAAATGAAAAAGGGGGGCGCCTGGGTGGCTCAGATGGTTAAGCCTCTGCCTTTGGCTCAGGTCATGATCCCGGGGTCCTGGGATCGAGCCCCGCATCGGGCTCCCTGCTCTGCGGGAAGCCTGCTTCTCCCCCTCCTTCCTGCTCGAGCTCTCTCTCACTATCTCTGTCTCTCTCAAATAAATAAATATTTTAAAAAAATGAAAAAGGTAAAAAATCACAAATACAGCAGAGACTGGAATATAATAAAAGAATACTATGGAAAACTTTATGCAAATACATTTGAAAACTTAGACAAAATGGTCTTCTGAGCAAAATCTTCCTGAACAAAACTGACCCTAAAAGAAGTAAAACATCCGATTAGACCTATAATCATTAAAGAAATTAAATGAAGAGTTAAAATGTATATCTCACCAAAGCAAAAAGAAATTTAGGTAGTTTTATAGGTTTTATTTATACTTTTATAAATATTCAAGAAGTAGATAATTCCTGTCTTCTGCAAGAATAACAAGTGGGGTAACTCACCAAATCATTTTATGAGGCTAGAACCTTAATGTTGAAACAGAAAAATTGTACAAGAATATCATAAGTTAATCTCATTTACCTTTTATTTCTTTTTAAGATTTGCCATGTTAATTAATCTCTTTACTGCGGTGTTTAAGTAGATAAAAAATACTGAAACTTAAATGTGTGTATGGTGTCAATTTGTGAGATTCTTTAAAAGGAGAGAAGTGCTGAATAGGAAGAGTTTAAAATTATTGTAGATGTCAATTTTAAAATTTATTTTGGATTTTAACTATACATGACTTCACTCCCTTAACAAATAGAGAATCATGATAGGCGATCAATACCTTTTTATGTGACTATTGCGTGATTTCAGTAGGGCTCATAAATAGCGTCTTCTCAGAGTTTTCTTGAAGTGTGTTCAGTAGATATAGCAGATGCTGTCGGAACCCTGACGTATCTGTCCTATGAATGCTGACCTTTTGAGTACCTGTCCTATGAATGCCGACCTTTTGACTTCTAATGTAAGCAGGAACAATTCTGGCCTGAAGGGTTCTCTGAGCTTTGGCACGAGCTCAGCCCATATGCAGGGAAGACCAGAAATTCTGGGCACAGTTAATATCCCCAAGAAGTGGTCTTCAACCAATGACTATTGGGAACTGGTGGATAAATAACCCTAGCCCCTCAGTTGGCATAGCTCTAAGGTATGACCTACACAGCTTCTTAGAGTTCACCAGCAGGATTGAGCCCAATTTTCCAGGTGGAAAACCCACTTGGTAATTTACTTTTCATTGGCTCCCTTCCCTTCCCCAACCCACTCTAATCCTCCACTAGTGCATTCTGGAATCATCTCTCAAATAAACTTGTATGCTTGTCTTGGGATCTTCTTCTGGGGCAATTCAGCCAAAGACAGTGTACCACTTGCCCACAGTAATTACCTTGTGAGGGGAAAATAATGTCCTGTAACCAAACTTGAGAAATTTTAGTATTTATTTTCTTCCTTCTTGCAGATTTATGGATCTAAGAAATTGAATGGGAAAAAAACCTTTTTTTTTTTAACCTAGCATTATACAAATTGTATGATCACTAATAGTATTTTCTTCTAATACGTAAAATTTCTTTGAACTATTGTTGTTCAGTATCACTTTGGGAAACAAGAGAGAACTGAGATAGAAACTAGAAAATTGTTCATTCATTTGTCATTTATTGAATACTTTAAGCCAGGTAGTAACAATACAAAGATAAATAAGACCATGTCTTTGCCCTTAAAATCCTTGCCATCTAATGGAATTTAATCCACATATTATTTTCCTAACAGATTTTGGAAAGAAAACTTTTCAGGCAGTGTTTGTAAGAAAATTAAACAGCTTATGTATGTGGCTTGTTAACATAATTTTGTCTTATTTCTAATGTGCACTTTGACTTGTAATAATTTACCTGATGGAAATAATACACCTGACCATGTATCTGAATGCTTTGCCATTTACTAGAACAATTCCCAACCCTGACAGAATAAGTTGTTTCATTACAAAGATGGGCTAATATATATTCTGCATTTCTAAAAGGCAATTCTTCAGGAACAGTCTTTCAGAGAAAGCATAAAATTAGAATTTTAATAGCAAGTAATGAGATTAGAAATTATGCTTTTTAATATCCCTCAAATAACAAGAGTCTACTCAATAGTTTTTATATTTTATACTAATAGAAAAAAGTTCTGTAGGTCAAAAACATGATATGTATGGTTTTCATGGGAAAAACTGAGGGACTATAAAATCTGTATGAATATTGGCATTTCACATCAAACAATTTAAAGTTGATACATACATATATAATATATACAGATATATAGTTTTTTCTTTTGGTTTTGGTTTTTTTTAGAGAGAGAGAGAGAGAGGGTGCACCAGTGGGGAGGGGCAGAGGGACAGGGGGAGAGAGAATCCTAAGCAGGCTCCACTCCCAGTATGGAGCCCAGTGTGGGGCTTGATCTCACCACACTGAGAGATTATGACCTAAGCTGAAATCAAGACGCTTAACCAACTGAGCCATCTAGGCACCCCTAAAGTTAATATTTAAAAGATACGTAAGCAGTAATTTGTATTGTTTGCATTTACTAAGTTGACTTTCTACCTCAAGTAACCACATGTAGGCTTGTTTCTTCCTGGTTATGGCTGAAAAGAACACAGGGAGATAATAGACCCTAATGTTTTGACTGTGGTCAGATTGACAGCCTTCCATGATTATAAAATCCTTTTAATAGAGAGAAAGGACACTGTAATAAAGGGAAATGTTGAGAGCAAAAGAAATAAAATTAAAATAAAGATGTTGGATATCTTAGTCTCCTTTCCTTGCTTTTTCACTCCTTAGATAATTCAAATCCCAAACTGAAATCAGCCTCCTCTCAGTGAAACCACACATAACTGCTACAAATCTCATTGTCTCTCTTTCTCACATAGTTCTTAGTTTTATACAAAATATATTCGTATCCAGGATTTGTTAGATGTATGTGTTATGTAACAGCCTAGGTAGAGGGCTATCTCCTTAAGGGAAGAGAGCATCTATTTTATTTCATCTTTCTCTCAAACTATTTGGTACTATTTGGATACTCACCAAGTCCTTGAATAATTACCTACTGGCTTACTGATAAATTAACTGACTTTACTACTGATGACCAGAGTTTTATATTTTGGTGCTAATATAGTAATGGAAAGAAGTGGAGATGGGGAAAACAGAAATAGGGGAGGGGAGAAGGGAGAGAGCGAGAAGGAATGAATGAATATAGACATATTCTGGGAAGTACTTTCCTCTGTTTGTGAAATGAGGCTTACAAGACTGAGTCTCTTCCCTAACATATGGTCAACATTTGCCAGACATCTCAGTTCCTTGACTTCCTCACCTCAATCATCTTTCCTTCCAATCTTCTTTAGTTCCCCACACCCACAAACACATCCTGAAACTAGTCAATACCAACCTTTCTCTATTTCAACAATCTTTAACTCCAGTATCACACTCTGTAATCAATTTCTATCCTTCCAGTACACTCATGCCTGTGTTCCCACCTCACCTGCTTTCACTTCTGGCTGTCTTCTAGTCTTTTCATCCTTCGATCTCCTTCTAATCAATCTCCTGCCCTTACCAACCTAGTCAGATCCAAGCCCATTGTTCAATACCTTATCCACCACCCACCTGCCCCCTCAAAAAAATTTTGCAGCTCCCTTAACCGCCCTCTCTTTCCATCATCTGACCTAATAGAACCTAAACCTGGGTCTATCCTTTTATTTACCTTCTCAACTCCCAAATCTAGGGAAGTGAATCAGCTGCTGGAGAAAATCATGCAACCTTTCAGATTGAAGTTGCAAAAATGTTACAATCTCCAAACCTGACTTCTTTTGTTTCTTCTGCTTGTTTTTATTTTTAAATTTTATTTAATTAAAAATATTTTGAGTATAGCTGACACATAATGTTACATTAGTTTCAGGTGTTCTCTGTTTGTTGCACTGTGCTCACCACAAGTGTTAGCTCCCAGCTGTCACCGCATGACACGGTTACAGTATCATTGACTGTAGTTCCTAAGGGTCTTCTTACCTCTAGTCTAACCCCCTCTAACAGTGTGCCTAGCCTCAGAAGGGTGTTCACTGCCCAGCACAACCTGACAGAGTGTGTGCTACAGACATGTATGATAATAGATGGAAAATCTTCCACATTGAGGGGTAATGATTTCTCTAAACAAGTATCTCACCATTTTGCTCTTCTGCTTTAAAAAAAAAATAAAAATAATGGCTCTAAATAAAATTTGAATCCCTTAGCATACCATATAAGACCCTCTTGTACTTGCTTCTTCTATCTCTTCTCCTTCAACTTCCAACCCTCAGACCATGCTTATGGAAAACCAAGCACCCCAGAGTTCTTCCCCTCTGTCCCGTTTCACAGATGAGGTACTGGCGGGGTTTTGCCATGCAGTAGATTCCATTTCAGTGTCTGGCTAAATGATTGTGAATTAGTCCCGTAGCATCTCTGAACTTTGAGGTTTGGTTCTTAACTTGCAATACAGTTTGATTAAGAAAAGTGTATATATAGAAATTGATGAAACACACTGTATATACTGTCCCTTCATATCTTTCTCATTTTACTTAAAAGTGATATTTTCATGTTTAGCAAATGGTGGGTTCCAATAATTATCATTATAATTTCATGTATTTTTCCCACTGCTCAGAATGTCCTTTCCTAGTTGGCTTTTACTCTCCCTTCAAGATTTAATTTAATGTTTGTTGAATACAGAGAGCCTTCTTTGAATGCCAGAGCGGACCAGTGTCTCTTCTGTATTTCTTCAGGGCACTCGGACAACTCATTCACAGCCTTTTCCACATTATATTAAAATTACCCAAGATGTATGTCTGCCTCTCTCACTTGCCTGTAAGTTTCTGTAGCCTAATTTGCCACACACAACACATCTGACACACAGCATGTACGTAAGACATTGGCTGGACTGACATGTAAAACTAGAAAGCAACAAACAGTGATCCATTTATTAAAACATTTAAGGGTATGCCCTATCACATGTAGGGGAAAAAAAGGAAGGTAGAAACACAGCTATAAATAGGTTGTAGTATTCAAATAATCACTGGTAAATTGTTTTAAAAGATTTAGGTTTAATATCATGTGATGACAGGGGGATAGGAAGCAGTACAGTACAGTACAGTCTATACTTCCTTTATCTCAAGGTGACTTTTAAACATCAGACGAAAGTCCACTGGCTGTTGTCTGGTTACCAAGTAGGTGAGTAGAGCCAGGAATGTGCAGGGGCTTGCATTTTGTTTTTAAATTCATTTGGGGGGTATTGGGGCTAAATAGAGCTGAAACAAAAATATTTTTTTTGGTTACTCATGGGATTTCATTATTTGGAGCAGACCAATTCTTTTTTGGGCCATATTCTTGCCAAGGACCTTCCTGTTGTATATATTTCTGATATTATCTCAACTTCCACATAAGAAAGGCAAATGTTGGAGAAAGGCCATGGACTGTCTTTTTTTATGTGGGACTCTGTGGTGTGATTTTATTTTTATTTACTAATGATTATTCAGAGTCACAATGGAAAAATGTAGCTCTTTCTTCTATTTTTAATGCAGGCCCCTCTATGACCTATGCTGGTTCTGTTATGTGCCACTTCTAGAACTGCCCATACATGGAGCTTAATGATCGATGAGTTCTAATAGAATGTGTCTGGTTTATTAAGTTATAGGATTATTTCTGCATCATGTTCAAAAGAGCAACTGGACTGTTTACTTTTTGGTTTCCTAGTTGATAACCAATTATATTAACTGGACTAGTATTTAACTTCTATTTTTTTTAGTACATGGGAGACAATGATGGAGGAGGACCCCATCCTTGGGGAGCACTCTACCAATTTCTGTGTTTCTATTAATAAGGGTTATTAGCAAAGATACATTTTATCTGAATGACCCATCTGTGTGGTAGAGCAAACATCTAGTTACCAAATATCTGCTCTTCTTATCGCCCTGTGAAGTGCATGCCCTTCTTCTGAAGTCCCAGACCCCTACCTCTTTCTCCTTGGTTCAGAATAAGATATATACCTCATTTTGCCTGCCTGACTGGAATTTCTGTGTCTGTGTGGATTCCCTGTAAGTATGCTATTAAATTTGATTTTCTTCTGTTAATCTGCCTCAAGTCAATTTGATTCTTAGTCTGGCTAGAAGGACCTTGAAGGGCACAGGAATTCTTGCTCCTCAACACCCTAGAGGGTAGAACTACCTAAAAGAGTTGTTTTCTTGGCAGCTGGAAAGGAATGAAGCTACCACGTGGGGATATATGAAGATATACATGCAATCAGATTGTCTAAAATAACTGCAATATGTGTGGAATCAGTGAGCCTTAGCTTTCCTTTCTCTCATCTCTAATCAGTGTTAGGAGGATAATGGAAGAATAGTATCTTTTTTGCAGTGGGGATTTTTCAGTTAGCAGTTTGGGGCTAATTCAACATGTATAGGCTACCTTTTGAACCAGGATGTTCCAAGTGGAGTTATGAAAATCCAGACAAAGAACAAAGTCCTTTGTGTTTTCAAAACTCTTCCAAAGGGAAAAAGAATTTCTAGAGGTCTGGCTTTCCTAATTAGCTGCAAGTGAACCAGTTAGTTGTTCAAAGCAACTCTCATGTTCTTTTCTCCCTCTCTCTTCCTAAAATATTAAATACCATATTATATGCTATATTCAATGCCTATAACCCCTCAGTTCTTTTTTTTGTAAAGAAGTGTTTTTTTAAGATTTTATTTGACACAGAGAGAGAGCTAGAGAGAGAGAACACAAGCAGGATGAGCAGCAGGCAGAGGGAGAGGGAGAAGCAGGTTCCCTGCTGAGCAAGGAGCCTGATGTGGGGCTCAATCCCAGACCCTGGGATCATGACCAGAGCCAAAGGCAAACGCTTAACTGACTGAGCCACCCAGGTGCCCCAACTCCTCAGTTCTCGGTAGCCATATAATCTTAAGTCTCTCTAAAACTCAACCTAATACTATAGGACACCCTGGGGTTGATAATAGATAGTGTAGAGCTGTGCTATCCAATATGGTCGCCATTAGTTATATGTGGCAACTGAGCACTTGAAATATGGCTAGTCTGAATTGAGATGTTTTATAAGCATAAAATGTACATTGAATTTCAAAAACTTGATATGAAAAAAAATCTCATTCACAAATTTTTGTATGGATTATATGTGTAAATAACATTTTAGATACATTGGGTTAAATACAATTTACAATTAAAAATAATTTCACCAGTTACTTTTGGCATTTTTTTTTAATGTGACTCCTAGAAAATTTTAAATTATATATGTGGCTTGCATTATAGATCTACTAGACAGCTTTGGTCCAGAAACTAAGGTTTAGTCATCAAACCCAAATGAGAAAAATCTAAGAGATGCATTAATTTTCTAAGTTCTATTTAAAATAATTTGGTTGTTGGGGCATCTGGGTGGCTCAGTCGTTAAGTGTCTGCCTTCGGCTCAGGTCATGATCCCAGGGTCCTGGGATCGAGCCCTGCATTGGGCTCCCTGCTCGGTGGGAAGCCTGCTTCTCCCTCTCCCACTCCCCCTGCTTCTGTTCCCTCTCTCACTGTGTCTCTCTGTGTCAAATAAATAAAATCTTTAAAAAAAACAAAATAATTTGGTTGCATTTTCTGTGTAAGTATTAGTTTTTCTTTGAGAAGAAACTCCAAATGATATCCTTTGAGCTTGTTCTTGTTAAAGGATGTACACCTTGAATGAAGTGCACCTGAAATGTCACAAATATTATGAAATATTTTCCCATAAAATGGTTTTCAAAGGGAATTTTTTAAAGATATATTTATTTGAGAGAGAAAGAGAGAGCGTGTGCATGCCCACTTGCACATGCACGCAGCGGGGAGGGGCAGAAAGTCTTAAGCAGACTCTCTGCTGAGTGCAGAGCCAGATGTGGGGCTCCATCTCACAACCTGAGCTGAAACTAAGAGTCTGGGGCTTAACCAACTGTGCCACCCAGGCATCCCCCAGAGGAATTTGTAAAGACTGTTTCAGTCTAAGGTGAAATAGCTCACTACAATTCCTGAAACTCTTCAATGGCTTGCCATTCTTTAGAATAGTATTAAAGATATTGACGGAACTTGCGATCTACCCCAGACTTCCATAGCCAGTCCCATCTCCTTTTGCACCTCTGCCTGGACCCTAAAGTCAGCCATTCTCATGAGCCATATGTAAGAGCACTTTGAGAATTACCTCATAAATTAAATTTTGGGAGAGGGTACAGCAATGCAAAGATGCTGAATAGTTCCCCAGTAGAATATTTGACTCTAACCTGTAACATTTTTCACATAACCAAAGAAAGAACACAACTTCAGAACACAAGAATCATACAAAAAGGAGAAGCAGGAAGGCAGACTTTGACCACGCTCATTCTGGTCCAGTCTAGAGGAGAAAGTGTCTTATTAGGACTACAGGAATGGGCAGTCTTCCTGATGCATGGCTCTTTTGTGTGGCTGGACATGTCAAGTTATCAAAGTGACACTTTTTAAAAACATAATTATATTACTAGTTGGCCTTTTTTTTTTAAGATTTTATTTATTTATTTGACAGAGAGATAGAGAGTGCAAGTAGGCAGAGGGAGAGGGAGAAGCAGGCTCTCCGCTGAGCAGGGAGCCAAACGTGGGGCTCGATCCCAGGATCCTAGGATCATGACCTGAGCCGAAGGCAGCCGCTTAAACGACTGAGCCACCCAGGTGCCCCTCATTGACCTTTTCTGACTTCTGGGATCCCAAGCATGTTCCCCACATATGGAGCTTGCCATTTAGCTTGTCCACAGGGAGAGATGTGTGCTGGTTTGGCAAGAAGAACATATGCTCTTCCTAGCAGTGATAATTCTTATTGCAAATTTATAAATTGCCATTTTGATTTATATTCTTTTGGCTTTTAGGAGTTGGTGAGTATGAGTCATCATCTCTGAATCTGATCAACTCCCAGGGCATTGATAAAATGAAATTCTGGAGCTGCAAGGGTGAGGGGCTGACCCTAGGCCAGTGTGAATTAATCGTGGGCTCAGTTTGCCGAGAGGCCTCCAGCAACTCAATAGCATGCTGTTCCACTCCTGTTTCGCACTTCTTTAATGTTATCTTGTGTGAGATCAGTTGTTTGTAAGTCTTTCTTCCTTTCCTGATAGACCATAAACTCTCTAAAGGCAGAGATGGCGTATTTGTCTCTGAATTTGCAATAATACAAGTACGAGGTCACTACTCAAAAGGTGTACAGTAAACAAATGTTTGCTGTGTGGGGGTAGATGGTGCCTGGTTGTTTCTAAAGTGAGGTTTTTGAGATGAAGCATAATTTTTCCCCCCTCCTAATGTTGATAGGAGGTATCATGGTATTAAAGAATAGTATCTTACAGCAACTTTGGGTAAGTCTTTTCAGAGGCAACATTATTCCTGTAGGGTTCTTGTGAAAGTATCAGTAAACTTGTCAGATTTCACAGGTCTTTGATTTGTTTCAATTAGGCTGTAACAATTCAAGTGTGGAAAATGGAACAGGGACTATTTCCATGACTTTGCTTTGCATTCAAAACTGGCTTTATAAAATATTGAGTAGATACAAAATATTCTTTATAAACAAAGATTATTCATACAGGGAATATCCATGTATCCAGTACCCAGTTTAAGAAACAGTACATTAATCATTATCTTTGAAACCCCTTGTGTGCCTCTCCAGAATTCTATCTCCTTCTTACTTCTCCAAGGGACTCAGTATCTTGAATCACATTGTCATTTAATTAAAAAGCTAAAATAAAGGGGCGCCTGGGTGGCTCAGTTGGTTGAACGACTGCCTTCGGCTCAGGTCATGATCCTGGAGTCCCTGGATCGAGTCCCGCATCGGGTTCCCTGCTCGGCAGGGAGTCTGCTTCTCCCTCTGACCCTCCCCTCTCTCGTGTGCTTGCTCTCTCATTCTCTCTCTCTCAAATAAATAAATAAAATCTTTAAAAAAAAAGCTAAAATAAAAACAAAATCCAAACACTTCTGACACAATCATTTTTGGGCAACCTTAGAAGTTGAAATTGATTTAGCATTGTGATTCATAATTGTGACTATTGTATATTTTGAGAGAAACAATCAGAAATCCTAATTTCATGGGATTATTTTAGGATTCATCCCAAAACATGGTGACTTGAAGGGCCCCTGGTTTGTCTAGAGGTGATCTGTTATTTTACGCAGGAGATATTATTTAAGTGGAGTAAAAGAAACGTTTGGCATGTGCTCAAGAAACACTGATCCTAGGGGGCTCTTGGGTGGCTCAGTCAGTTAAGCCTCTGCCTTCAGCTCAGGTCTTAATCCCAGGGTCCTGGGATCGAGCCCATGTCTGGCCCTCTGCCACTCCTCCTGCTTGTGCTCTTTCACTTGCCCTTGCACTCCCTCTCTGTCAAATAAATATCTTTAACACACACACACCCATCCTACCTAGGACGTACTCTGTAGGTGTACATCAAGTAATTGAGGTGCATGTTCCTAAAATGAGTGCACATCAAGTAATTAATGAGGTGCATGTTCCTAAAATATATTCCCTGAATTGATATAATTCTTACTGACAGATTCTTGTTGGTCCTGTTAGGCTAGAGACCAGTGGAGCAAATCAGAAAAAAAACTGGCTCTAGCCCTGGTTGAGTTTTCAGACACCCTGTTCTAGGAAATAGGAAAAGAGCTCTAAAACCTAATGTAGAGTCATTGGTTACATTATTGTAACACATAACATCGTTTTATGTCTTTTTAAAAAACATATAGCATTAATGCTTTTCCTTTAAAAAGGAAGATTAATTCATTAATTAAGTCAGAATTTTTAATGCATTATTTGTGTGTGCATGCAATAATCTTAAATCCTGGCCCAAGGGATAGCAATCTATACCGGGAGTGTGGTAGGGAAAAACACATTACAGTAATGGATTTCAGTAACCTGCTTCAAAAGGGGGCATTTTAATGGCTCTGTGGGCCATCACAGTGTTATTCTGAAAGGACTATAATGGAAATATGTGGCACTAAAGGGCTGTGGTTGGATACATTAGGCTCCTTGAAAAGGGCTGCTCGTCAGTAAAAAAGTGTCTCAGTCAGAGTGTGCGTCCTTCTGTTTTATGCCCCAGAAATTAAGTCAAATTGGTTTAAGACTTTGAAGCAGCGAAGTCTGTGGCACTTCAAACAAGGCTTTGTTTGGGGGGAATCGTTGCCTTGTTATTAACACATTTATACAGCACCTAGGGATCTTTAAAGAACGGTGAAGCCTAGATTTGGAGGGAAAAGGTCTCAGAATAGCAGGCTGGGTGAAGTGGTGACTGGGATCAGAATTACACTCTCTAGAGCTGCTCTTACTTAGCTCAGAAACTGGAGATGATGAATTGGTGACATTTTAAGCAAATTGAATTTCATAACTTATGGATTCATGGACTTGCTTCAGGGATTTTATCTGTGCAACTCATTTGATTTGTAAGACCTCTGGACTATAATTGTCCTTTACCCTGCATATTACTCATTATTAAAAATGATTTGTGCCTGGAGCAGTAAAATGGACTGGACAATGAGAAGTGACATTTAGAAAATAATGCTTGGATTAAATTTAACTTCCCAAAGTCCAGAAGTATCCTACCCACAGAAAATGACATCTGCCTGATATTTTCTTCAAGACATGTGTGGCAATGTTCAGATGTGTACACTTGAGCTTATTCCTTCGTCACATGACAGGTACCAGGAATGGAAAGATCGATGCCTACGACTATAAACCTGCAACTGAAATTTGAGTCTTTTGTGGCCGTGTCCCCCCCACCCCTCCCCACCAAAAAACTCCCAGACAATGACTTCTTCCCTGTAAAAAAAAGTATACTCTCCATTTTTCAACTTTTTAGAACTGTAGGAAATAGCTTATGGTTTCTGGCTCTTGTACTGCTCACTTCACTGTGTACAGCCTATTTCTCATCTCTCAAAGGAACTCACAGGAACAAACACCCTGACTGGTTTTTGATGTGGCAGAAAAACTATATCAGTGATTTTTATTTTTTTTAAAGATTTATTTATTTGAGAGAGAACGAGCAAGGGGGAGGGGTGGAGGGAGAGGGGGAATTTCCAGCAGACTCCCGGCTGATCGAAGAGCTGGATGCGCACCCTGAGATCATCACCTGAGCTGAAATCACGAGTCAGACGCTTTAACCAGCTGAGCCACCCAGGTGCCCCCTATCCGTGATTTTTAAAAGGCAAGGTTGTCTCATTCCTGTTTAACACGCTTCACTGGCTTCCTATTGGCATTAGGATAAGATGCAAAACCCTAAGTGTGCCTCTAAGACCGGACGGTATCCGGCACCTCCCAGGCTCTCCAGCCGGATCAGCCATTGGACATGCTGACCTTTCCATGTCCTAGAAAGCCAACTCTGTCTTACCCCGGGGCTTTCACACATGCCATCTGTTGAGAAGTATAGACCAGAAGGATAGACTATATTGGAAAAGGGAAATGTAGGTGTGTTCACAGAACTCATGGACACACTGGAAAAAATTAGCTAAAACGAGGAAGAGGAGACTATAGGTTATTAACGTTTTAGCAGCTACCACAGTAGCTTACTGACTCGGATTTTGTTAAATGCACATCCATTTAATGAGTTAATCAGTATAACTAGGAAGATGAGATATGGTAATTGGATTAAACCAATCTGGGTTCATCCATGGAAATTGGGGTAAGGCTAATCCCACCAAAATGATAAGATTAAGGATGAGGGATGAATTCCCCAAAGCAAATTCCATGGGATGGTGCTAGGCAGCCAGAAGAACCAATGTCTGCTATACAGCTAATGCGTGGAAAGCATCCATTTCGTATATATATATATATATATTGTTTTTACTTCTTTTTCTCATACCTGTTCTTCCAACTGACGGTGTGATTTCCTGGTCCACCATTTTACCAAGACATTTGGTGCCAGGGCGCCTGGGTGGCTCAGTTGTTAAGTGTCTGCCTTCAGCTCAGGTCATGATCCCAGGGTCCTGGGATTGAGTCCCACATCGGGCTCCCTGCTCTGCGGGAGTCTGCTTCTCCCTCTCCCACTCCCCCTGCTTGTGTTCCCTCTCTTGCTGTGTCTCTCTCTGTCAGATAAATAAATAAAATCTTAAAAAACAAAAAACAAAAAACATTTGGTGCCTATATATTCCACTGATGTTGAATGCTAGCCCTGTTATGGACTCATAGCCTTGCCTACACTCTTGGTATATGAAGTTATATTATGTCTCTGGCTCTTTGCTCCTGCTTGGCCTTGGGTTCCACTTGAGTCCATTATCTTGTATCTATTCCCTTCTGTGTCTCTCCTCCTCTTCTTTCTGAATCTCCTTTGTGGAAAGCTAGAGCTGGCCTAACCGAATGATTACATTTCAAAGAGTCAAATGTCTTATCTGAATGAAGTGTGAGGAGATGGCAGAATGACAGGTCAAAGTCAGGGAATTAGGTCAAACAGTAAGTCCAGAGGTCAGTTTCAGTGTTGAAAATTAAGTATATGACTTAAAAGGTATCAGGAACAGGGGCACCTGGGTGGCTCAGTCGTTAAGCATCTGCCTTCGGCTCAGGTCATGATCTCAGGGTCCTGGGATCGAGCCCCACATCGGGCTCCCTGCTCGGCGGGAAGCCTGCTTCTCCTTCTCCCACTCCCCCTGCTTGTGTTCCCTCTCTCGCTGTGTATCTCTCTCTGTCAAATAAATAAATAAAAATCTTAAAAAAAGAGAAAAAGGTATCAGGAACAAAGCACAATTTTGAATGGAAAGTGAGGGACCTAGGCAATTGCTTTCAGTGTCCTAAGCTTGGCTTTATGCGCTTTAGGTATATGGTTAATGGGTGATCTGTATTTGCTGAGACGGACAGGGCACCAGGGGTATATATCTCAATTGGTCATAATGACCTGAATTGTGTGCCTGGGTGTTTGTGTGCATATGTATATGACATACATGCTCGATTTATTAAAGTTTTATATTTCCCATCTTTGGTTAAAATGTTGAAAGGCATATGAACAGTGCTAGAATCTGCTTGATTTTTGTTAAGGTTAATCCCTGTCTCCATGTCTATGACTAGTCTTGACATTAGGAGGGATTAAGTTCTAGCTTAACACTCAGGGCTCAGCCTTAAATTCTTTTTATAGCACTACTGTTACCTTTGGTTCTAGCTCTGGTGAGTGGAGGTTTGTCTTTCTCTTGGGCTGTGGTTTTGCTCTCTATATGACTCTTACAGCGACTGCATTTCCTGTCTTGCCCCTGTGTGTTCAGCCTCTTGCCTAGTGAGCCTATATAATTCTGGAATGGGGGCGGGGGGTTTGCCTTGCTCTTGTTAGTCCCCTTAAAAGCTGAGTGCCTCTTACTGACATTGAAATGAGGATTTTGAGCCTAAAACTGAGATTCAGGCTTGGTTAAAAACAAAGAAAAAACAACTGTGAGTCACAATAGTATTTGATGAGAGACCTTTGGAGGAAGCAAATAAGGTTATTACTACTTTCAGTGAAATAAGGAACAGACAGGTATGACGTGTATGTCCCAGTGGCCTCTAAAGTACAACAAAGAGCATCTTAGGAGAGGGATGGTAAGGTCTTATTCAGGTTTAAGTCTATTCATGGTCTGTTTCTTATTATCGTGAATTATTTCTTCTCTTTAATGTTGGTTCATTAATGTTTAATCCCACAAGAATGTAACCTTTAACCATGAAGCTTGTTATAAATACAAATCTTACAAACATATTTGTTATGATACTGAATGTACTTGCACAGTCTGTAGCTATGTTTATTATAGGTAAATAAATGTGTTTATTTAAGCTGTCAATAAACCACCTTGTAATAATTAATCTACATTTTGTGTAAGTTGATTAGCCTGTTACTCTATAAAAGTCCTATAGGTTAGCTCCTTAGGCAGAACTTTTATATGCTTCTGGTCAGGCGTTAATGAGGGCTGCTTGAGATAAAGGGCTGGTAGTAGATTCTCTTATAAATATAATGTGGCACCATGTCCTTCTGCATTGACTCCCTGTCTGTTTTTCTTTCTTTCTTTTTTTTAAAGATTATTTTCTTGAGAGAGAGCTTGCACGCACCTGCAAGGGCAGGGGGACAGAGGGAGAGGGAGAATCCTCAAGCAGACTCCCTGCTGAGTGTGGAGCCCACCCAGGGGCTGGATGCCAGGATCCTGAGATCATGACCTGAGTATAAATCAAGAGTGGGCAGCTTACAGACTGAGCCACCCAGGTGCCCCCCGCCCCCCGCCTATTTTTCTATCTGCATCTCCAAATAGTTCCTTCTTGCCATTTCCTATCACTAAGCTTTTCTACCTCTTGGAACCATAGGTTCTTCTGTATCACTTCCTGTTGCTTTATATATTATCCCTTTCCGAAGGGTTCTCTATCCTGCCTGCTGAACTACACTTCCTTCATGCCCTGCCACCGGATTTCCTCCTCCAGGTAGTGTCCAACCCCATGTACCAGTTGCTCCCTGTCTTTCATCTCAACACTCTAATTAATGGGATTAGGTCTAACATGACAGGTGGAAAATGTTGTATTTTTCTTTCCAAAAAACTCAGAATGTAACCTAGATTAAGCTGCCTTTTGTAGCTCTGTGGTTCTTTATTAAATTTATTTAGATTCAATTTAGTTAACATATACTGTATTATTAGTTTCAGGGGTAGAATTTAGTGATTCATCAGTTGCGTATAACACCCAGTGCTCATTACATCACTTGCCCTCCTTAATGCCCATCGCCGAGTTACCCCATCCTCCCACCCACCTCCTCTCCAGCAACCTTCAGTTTGTTTCCTGTAGTTAAGAGTTTCTCATGGTTTTCCTCCCTCTCTGTTTTAATCTTTTATTTTTCTTTCCCTTCCTCTATGTTCATCTGTTTTGTTTCTTACATTCCACAATGGAGTGAAATCATATAGTTTGTCTTTCTCTGACTTATTTCACTCAGCATAATACCCTCTAGTTCCATCCACTCAGTGCAAATAGCAAGATTTCATTCTTTTTGATGGCTGAGTAATATTCCTGTGTGTGTGTGTGTGTGTGTGTGTGTGTGTGTGTGTGTGTGTGTATACACCACATCTTCTTTATCCATTCATCTGTTGATGGACATCTGTGCTCTTTCCATATTTTGGCCTTTGTGGACATTGCTGCTATAAACCTTGGGGTGGTGCATGTGCCTTTTCTAATCACTATGTATCTTTTGGATAAATACCCAGTAGTGCAACTGCTGGGTTGTAGGGTAGCTCTATTTTTAACTTTTTGAGGAACCTCTATATTGTTTTCCAGAGTGGCTGCACCAGCTTGCATTCCCACCAACAGTGTAGGGGGGTTCCCCTTTCTCCGCATCCTCACCAACATCTGTTGTTTCCTGAGTTGTTAGTTTTAGCCATTCTGACCAGTATGAGGTGGCCTCTCATTGTGGTTTTGATTTGTATTTCCCTGAAGATGAGTGATGTTGAGCATTTTTTCATGTGTCTGTTGGCCATTTGTATGTCTTCTTTGGAGAAATGTCTGTTCGTGTCTTCTGCCCATTTTTTGACTGGATTTTTTTTTGGGGGGGGTGTTGAGTTTGATAAGTTCTTTGTAGATTATGGATACTAGCCCTTTATATAAGACATTTGCAAATATCTTCTCCCATTCTGTAGGTTGCCTTTTAGTTTTTTTGACTGTTTCCTTTGCTGTGCAAAAGCTTTTTATCCTGATGAAATTCTAATAGTTCATTTTTGCTTTTGTTTCCCTTGCCTTTGGAGATGTGCCTAGCAAGAAGTTGCTGTAGCTGTGTCCTCTGTGGTTTGTAAATGATTTTGTTTTTGATGGGTCAAAAGAAACTGAATTGAGAAGCTTTTCAACTGAAACAAAAATTTTTATATCCCTTTCTGCAGGGAGTGACAATCTCTAGGTCACTTATTCTTAAATTTCTAAGGGCATAGGATCACTTGAGAATTTGTTAAGATTCCACAGACAGCTGTAGATGTTTGGAGGGATGTGAGAACTTTCTTTTATGCATGCTTTACTTGTTATTTTGAGCCAGGGGGTCTGGGGTCCACACATTGAGATAAATTGCTATGATGAATTAGAGAAAACTACCAATGTTTTTTCTACTGTTTAAGGCAGGAAAGTGTGTGATAGAGACTGTCTTTATTTTTGGTTGATCAAAAGGCTGGTCACAGGAAGAAAAAGCAGCTTCCCAGAACCATACAGGGCATTGTTTGTTATCTCATATGGACTGGCACACAGTGCAGGCATTTAGTTACCTAGTGAGGGAAATTCCCAATGCCTTTATCACCTGATAGGCTGCCCTAATCTCTCTGTCTCTAGCAGGAAATGAATAACTTTACTCTGCTGTTCACACCACTAATTTCTGATGCAACTTGGCATGGTGCTTAATAAGAGGAATGATTCTTAAGAAGAATGGTGTGTGTGAGTATGTATGTGTGTGTGTATACTTTAGCTCCAATTTCAAATCACTATTTGAGGTTTTATGAGCGAATTCCTACTTGTTGATTATAAAAATTATAAAAATGGGGATGCCTAGGTGGCTCAGTCGCTTAAGCATCCGACTCTTGATTTCAGCTCAAGTCATGATCTCAGGGTTGTGAGATCAAGCCCTGCATCAAGCTCTATGCTAGGGATGGAGCCTGTTTAAGATTCTCCCTCTGCCCCTCCCCCCCACCCCCCTTTCCCAGGGCACATATGCGCTCTCTCTTTCTCAAAAAGAAAAGAAAAAATTATAAAAATGGTACTTAGGAACATAATGCTTTTCATTCATAACATACATTCACTTTATCATTCAAACATTTATTTAGCATCTACTTTTTGCCAGACAATGTACTAATAAACACAGGAGAAATAGCCATGAACAAAAATGGCAATGTAATTCTGGTGACCACAAGGAATAAAAAGTTGAAAGCATTCCAAGAGTAGAATCTAAATTAAAAGGGGGTGAGTAGAGTGGAGAAATGAAGACTGGGGAGTATTTTTGTCTGATGAAGAGACATTAAATTTTGATCTTAAAGATGAGTAGGAGTTAGGTTAACAGGGAGGGTGAGATCTTCCCTTGAGTGCTTGATGGAGTAGCCAGGCCTATTCAAGGATCAAAGAAAGCCACTGAGGGAATTGGGAGGGAATCAAGAAGAGGCTGGAGTGGTACATGGAGACAGCTCACCAGAACCATGTGCATTATGCCAACTCATGTACAGTGAAATACCCCTGAGCAGGTTTGAAGTGAGGAATGGTGGCTTGATGGTTTTGTTTTGTTTTGTATTTAAAAAGGACAGAGAAGCTACTCTATGAAGAATGGATTGCAGGGGAAGAGCCACAGAAATGAAGGCAGGAGATGGTTTAGGAAGCTATTGCAGTAGCCCAAGTGAGCAATGGTTGTGGATGGTTCTATGGTGATGATAATGGAATAAGAGTAAATCTGAGTCATAATTTTGAACTTGGTAATTTATTAGACATGGAGGCAAGAACCAGGGAAGTGTGACCAAGTTCTCCAGGTAACTGGCTAAGCAACTGAATGGAGGGCTGTGTATTTTACTGAGGTTGGAAACACCAACAAGGCAGTAGTGTTCATGTAGAGTTCACATATTTAGCTCCTGTTCAGAGTGGGTCATCCAAGTAGAGCTGTCAAATAAGTAATCTAGGACTTCAGAAAAGTCATGCATAGACACAAATGTACTGAAGTCATGGGAGTGGATGGACTCATCTTGAAAATGAGTAGAGACGAGGTAGCCACTGGATAGGTTGCTGAGAAGGGAGGGTCCAGAGAACACAGAGAGTGACTGGCCTTTGAGAGGAGAAGGACATTTTAGCCAGTATGAAAGAGGAAAGAGGGAGGATAGATGCAGATGCAGGTAGATTTTGAGAGATTTTTCTTTATTTGTAGGAAGGTAAGGGCTATTTAATGGCTTCTCTTTTCTCTGTGAAGTCAGAGGCAAGGTCATCTGCTGAGAGTAAGGAAGATGGAAATGAGATCAGAGGTTTGAGGAGAAAAGAAAGGGTTGAAATGCAATGCTTTGAAGACACATGCCAACGTTTCTATTTTGCCTTTTTCTGGATGACTGCCAGCCCCTTCTGGGGCCAGCCCAGCAATAAAACAGCTGACATGTATGTCTTTTACAGAAGGATTTCTCCTTTGAAAGGTATGTGCTGAGGGGCACCTGGGTGGCTCTGTCAGTTGGGCGTCTAGCTCTTGATTTTGGCTCAGGTCAATGATCTCAGGGACTTGGAGTTGAGCCCCAGAGTGGGCTCCATGCTCAGTAGGGAGTCTGCTTGAGATTCTTTCCCTTTCTTTATGCCCTTCCCCTGCTTGTGCATGCTCTCTCTCTCTCTCTCAAATAAATAAATCTTTTTAAAAGAAAAAGTATGTGTGATTAGGTTTGGTATTCTCAAGTTTTTAAAAGGCTCATATTTATTAAAGAAACTCCTGGAACACTGTTCCTTTACTGCCTAGAATGCCTTCAATGCACTTTAGGGTTATAAAACATTGAATTTTATGCTGCTGAGAATTTTCCATACGGAGTATGTCGTACAGCTCTTTTCTTGCTGAACACATCTGCCCTGAGAAAGTGACCTTTGACTTTACACCAAGCAGGAGGGAGTTGCTAAAGAACACCCAAAGAACACTTTGGAGTAGGCAATAGAATCGACCCATTTTTGTTGAGTATAATGGCTGATTTTCCATTTAGATAAAGGCCTATGGAGAAACCTATAATGGACTTCCCCTTTACTGTGAATTTTACTAAAAACTGGTGCTGATACCTAAATACACTTATGTTCTGGTTCTCCCAGCATCTTACCAAGCTGAAGAATTTTGTAGTGAAACCTTTGATGATTATGTGGGTTTTTTTTTAAGATTTTATTTATTTATTTGACAGAGAAAGACACAGCGAGAGAGGGAACACAAACGGGGAGTGGGAGAGGGAGAAGCAGACTCCCCGCCGAGCAGGGAGCCCAATGCGGGACTCGATCCCGGGACTCCAGGATCATGACCTGAGCCGAAGGCCGTCGCTTAACCAACTGAGCCACCCAGGCGCCCGATGATTATGTTTAATAGCAGCTGATAACTCGTCATGATGTGACTTGATTTGAAGCCAAACTCTGTAAGTAGGATTAATGTCCCCTGTCTGTTTCTCCATCCCTAGTGCATATTTAACCAAATTATCCTTTTCCCTCTTGATTTCATTTACTCATTAGCTGTGCTGTAATGAAGATCCACAGTGACTAATTCTTCAGGCTCACAAGGATGTTGAGATCTATCAGTGCTGGTGTGAGGCTATAGTGTGTAACGGCTCTTTTCTCTTAAGCTGCCACTGGAGAGGTACAGAATCACAATCTGCCATTTAAACAGGAAGAGGTTTGTAGAATGAAACACCATGGAAAGGGTTATGAAGAGAATAACAGTGGTCCTTTGATGCCATGAGCTCTGTAGCAGTCTAAAGAGAAATAACAGGACTTCATTTACCAAAGGTGAATTAATGGAAAACTACTCAGGAATGGTGAACAAACTCATCTTTTCCTACATATTTATTTTTCTTGCACCACTCACTTTTCTCCAACCTGATGGTAAGAGGGAGAATCTTAGTTTTTGTGCTATTTTTCTACTTTTAATATAATTTCTTTTGCTTTTCTTTACTGTGAAGTCCTAAAAATTACCTCATATATGTCTGTTTTCTAAAACATTCCAATGTTTGCTTCCCTTAATATTTTTAGGGCCTATATTTTGTTATTCTCTCAGGGCTTGCATGACTTTTTTAATTGCTCACATAAGTCTTGAAACACTCAAACTTCTACCTAGCATTTTCACCAACATCATGGTTCCTCCATTGGAACAAAAACACTATCTTAGAATATCAGAGTACAAATTAGCTTAATATGTTAAAATAATATGACTATTTGCCCTTTTTAAAAAAGAGAACCACATTAAAAGGAACTCACAGCAACAATATTAGTGGGATTTCAAGTCCTTGAATTTGTTTCATGGGCTCTTTCAGGACTGGATACTCTGGCCACATTCAAGGTTAAACTTGACTACATCCAGAAACTGGATTCTTGTTTTCTTAAACACACGCTGGGCAAACTGGGTCTTTGGCCATGTTGTGTATGCTCTTCTAAGGGGAAGCCCTCCAACCCTTGCCTTAGGTGGAACTCCCACCATGAGTAGAAGGAGCGTTGGTCTGGGAGCCTGATGAGCACTGTTATAATCCTGACCCACCATGCCTACCATGTGACATCCATCAGCCTTATCTTCCTTATCTTTAATGAAGAGGATACCTACTACCCTCTGGTAGGCAGTTGTGATACTCCATGGCATTTTGTACTCAACTCCTTCTACAGTAGTTAGTAAAACCTGTTGCAATTTTTTTAAATGTGGTCATCTTTAAACCTTGACTAGAAGCTCAAGAACTGTTGTTTTCATCTTTTTATACACATTTTTCCAGCACATTGTAAAGACTCAAAATTAATTAATTAATTAATTTTTTAAGTAGGCTCCAGCATGGACCCCAATGTGGAGCTTGAACTCACGACCCTGAGATCAAGACCTGAGCTGAGATCAAGAGTTGGACACTCAACTGACTGAGCCACCCAGGTGCCTCCCAAATATTCTTTTAAATAAGCGAATTCAACTTAACAACATCTGTTAAGATCTATATGTAAAGCCTTTCTCTAGGTACAATAGAAATGCCAAAATGAATAGAAATTTACAATCTATTTTGAGAGATGGGAAAACAGCTAACTGCGCAGATTAGAGTACAAAGGTGAGATCATAGAAATGATGAAGAATCACTGGAGGGAAAAATTAATTTCAGTGGGAAAAACCTGGGAGTATTCTTCAAAGAGGTGCATTTCAACTGGCCTGAAGGCTGGGAAGAATTTGGGCATGTGGAAGCTCACAGGTAGTGTTGTGAGGTGCATGAACTGAACTCAGAAGAAGGAGGGTTTCCCTACCCACTACCATGTAGAGGAAAAGAATCAAGGGGAATTGGGCTGATTTGTGACATTTAATACTCTTAGCAGAAAGCATGAAGGTTTGCCATTCATAATTAATAGAAAAAGTATCAAAAGTTTCTCTTTGATCAGATTTCAGAGTTCAAGCAAAGATCTAATAAATAATTCATTATTCCTAAGTGTTATCTTCATTTCTAAGTTTTTCCTAAGTTTTGTAAACACATAATGGAACAATAATCATTACCTTTTTAAAAAAGATTTTTATAAGGGAAATAAAGGCAAGTGGGAAGAATTTCCTGCTTAGTAGAAGTGAAGAAAATATATAATTTGGTTCTTATAATTTGGCTCATTTTAAAAAACAAAGAGTGAAATATGAACATTAAGTATCAAACTGTGCCCCAGAGGCCAACATCCTTGGATCTTTTCCATTCATGATGGAATTACAGTTCTTGGTAATTAGGGAGGAAGACTCACTCTTCCTTCTGTCCTATCTTCCCTGCCAAGCCTGAGCCCACATGGGCCCTGAGCTAGCCCTCTGGGAGTCAAGCAAAGAAGTCTCTGTGAGAGCTTTTTGAAGCTATCTGGATTCTCTCCAAGCTCAACAGTACACAGGTTTGTTGCAGGTGTTGTTTGAAGACCATGGACACCTCTCCAAGAACTCAATCACCTTCTTCCCTCTCAGTCCTACTTCCAGTAAAGCATCTAAAGAGCTTTCATCCTCAGGTGGCCCAACTAGCCCCTTACCCTTAGATTAGGGAATGCCTTGGCTGGTGTCCTTTGACACAGGGTGATGATAAAAATGCTTTATGCTACAGAATCAGAGATGATGCAGTGTGAGAGAAAGACTTAGAGTTTAGAGACTGTCAAGTAGCAGATCTCAAAAGTAGGGGTCCTCAAAAGGACATTATGAATAGGATATAGATCATAGGTAGTGATGTAAGAAGAAAGGAAACTTTCTGTTCCAGGTTAAAATAACACAACATAAATACCCTTTCCAGCAGATATAGGGTACCCTGCCTAAAGGCGTTTGGATCAATCCTCCAGCTTCCCAATTTGACCATGCTAACAATCCACTCCTGTACCTTCACAGAATTTCTCATGGAGCCAGAATGGAGAGGTGAAGGAACCTAGAGAGTCCCTCCCCATCCCTTCTGGCTACCAGCAACCAACAACAGGGTGATGGAGTACAAAATCTCAGTTGTCTGCTTCCAGATGGAGAAACTGCCCTTAGGATCAGGCCCGGCCTAGGACCACCTCTCTGAAACATAACCTTTGACTTGTTCCCCTTTCCAATCCTCCTCCTCCTCCTCCTCCTCACTGTCTCTTTGAATAGCATATCCTTAATGAACCACTTGTAGCCAAATTCTTGGCTCAGGGTCTGCTTAAGGGAGAACCTCGTTTAAGCTATCATTACCACATAATCTGGAAAGAAACTACCCCCCCCCCCGCCTTAGATTGCAAGAAAGAGAAAGAAGAGAGATGTTTCATTCGTTAGCAAGATCAGCTGTTATGAAAGTCATATTTATGTCTGCTACTCTATGAAAATAAATCAGAAAAATGATAGTAATATCACCAAGTGGATCTAAAAGAATAGTAGGCATTGGCTACAATGTTTCTGAAGCAGAATTTCAGAAAACAAATATATCCTACTTCCTATCTTTCTGTTTTGTTTCGTTTTCCAATGAAAGTCCTACTTCCCATCTTATTTATTAAGCACCACGATAGGTTTTTCCAGGTTACATTAGGCTGAAAATGAATGAGCTCAAGGAGATAAAAAGATGGCCTTCCTCCACTGGTAAATAACATAAATGTGTCTTCTGTTGATTTTTGACAAGGTAATCTCTATATATCCTGTCAATATTCCATTGAAAATTGGTCTATGTGGCTGCAGCTATTGCCCATAAGGCTAAGACAACAATGTCCATAGTAACCAGAGATTCTTCCATTGCTTTCAGTGGCCTATGGAGCAATCATGTAGCAGTCTGAATACTAGGTAAGCCTCAGTTTACTGTCAGGAACAGAGAAAAGAGAATAGTGATACAGGAATGTCACAGTTGAGATTGAATTAATCTTAAGGAATTATGTTTAGATTGACCACTTGACAGTGGATGGCGGATACAAGAGAGGAATGCTCTCATTTTCAGATCTTAACAATGGGGGCTAAAATTCACAAATTTCATCATTCCAGAAGCCCTCATCATCTTTCCTTAACAATTTTTACACATGGGATTAACATGTAGTGTTTACTTGTGTAAGCTTTATGTTTCTGTCAATTGTGGGGGTTTTTTGTTGCCAATGATGTGTTTTATTCTGTTCTGTCTTACTGACTAGAGGACAGTTTTCTTTTTCTTTCCAAACTCCCCACAGAATGAGCCTCAGGAGTGTCTTACTCACTCCTATGAAATAGATGACTACTGTAAAATCATATTTTCTTCAAGCTTTATAATTTGAATTCTTTCTTATTTACTCTAGAGTATTTTGATATTTAAGGAACACTGCAGTGACTTTTGTTTTGTTTTAAAATATCATATTGAATTATGTACAGAACTTTCAAGGGTTTTCTGGGTAGCCATTAGTCTTTTTTACACAGTCTGAATTTCATTAACTAGGAAGCTTGATTTTAGATGTGCTGCCAACAAATATTGATTTAGTGCAACTATATATTATCTGAATCTTCCTTACTTTCTTCTAGAGATCTAGGAATAATTGTCTGGGTCCCAGCCACTTCTTCCACTGTGAAAGCTAAAGGCCAAATATCAATTCCAATAACACATTCAGGGAAGGTGAAGGTGACCACAGAGAATGTTTTTGATTCTCTGTGATTGACTTGTAAGCTTGGTGCCCCCGGTAACCCCAACTACTTTCTCCTCTGTGTTCTCCCATAGTTAAAGCAGTCCCTCTTATCCAGTTGTGATTGACTAGAATTAGGGTAATCTCTGGGCCTCTATTTGAAAATCCTTAAAGTTTTAAGATTTTTACTTTTGTCCAAAACACATAAACTAAGCACAGGGCCTTGGGCGTCATCAAACAAATCTGCTATTATAATGAATTTAGAGAAAAGCTTTGGGCTTCTTGTCCTTCTCTGTAGGATGACCCTGCTTGGTTTCTAATCTTTAGGGCACGTATCCATAATTCAATGAAATAAGGGTAAATTAAAGAGATTTAATTGAGGTGCAGAGATTCAAGAACACCTGGCCTCCAAATTCCCTTTTTTGGCCTGTTTCCCAGAGCAGGTCTAGTACTGCTCATGTTGAGAGCTTGCCAGAGTTTTTTGCAATGGCTGCAGTGGCTTCTCAGAATTTAACACTTTTAGGTGCTACCTCTTTTATTCTTGGTCACTTCACAGTATTGTGGGCTTGAGCTTCTGGTATTCCTAAACTCATAACCCATTCAATATTGAAGAATTGCTATAAGGCTAAAGCTGGAAATTGGCTCCTTGGACTAATATTCAAGCATGGATTGACAAACATTTGTCTCCACTCCCTTCTTAAACTGGGTTATGATGAAAATGGAGAGGATAAAATAATAAATAAGAGATGTCAAGAAAATTTTGGAAGATGAAAGTATATAAAAGTCTCCCACCTTGTGCAGCCAGATTCTTCTACTCTAGAGAAGTTGAACCAGACAGGAGATGGTCTCAGGGCAACTGGGCACAGCTGAGGACGGGGTGGGGGGCACATCCAGAAAACAGATCATTGAGTGAAAGTCTGCATATTGAATGAGGAATGCATTAGTTCTTCTCTCCTGCTTGGCATTAATATCTCTACAAGTCAGATTAATACTTAAATAGAAGATGTGAGAAAGAAATGAGTCCAAGAGAAAGATCTTCAGTGACTTGTGGGTGACCCAGAAAAATGGTGAGTTTCTTGCTTGGTCAGCCTGCAGTAAAGCCCAGAAGTCAGCAAACTCTGCCCCCACCCAGGAGCTTTTCATTGTGATTTTTAAATATAAATGGATCCACCAAGATCACCAGGCATTTGAGGAAAGCCTTTAGAAAGAAAAACACGGGCCCAAAGCAAAGTGGGAAGGGCAAGGCAGAGGGAAATTCATAGGAAATAGAAAAATGCAAGGAGCATAAGAAAATATTAGAAAAAAAAACCCCAACTATCCTAATATTGCCAAAGAGATGAGAGGAGATTGCATTTTTAAAAAGAAGCGGGATAAGAGGAAAGGGGAACATTAGAGAAGAAGAAAAGCTCCTGGAAATTAAAACAATGATGGAAGATAAAATTGAGATAATCTCTAAGAAATTAGAAACAACACTACCAACAAAGTGATGAAAAATAGGAAAATTGCTAGTCTTGGACTGTATAGGAAGAAAATCATATTATTTTAAACTGATGATTTTTGTCTTTTTCTTTCCTGGGATTATTCCCCTCATTAGTTTTTCTTTTCTTATTCATTGCCTTGGGCTTCCAGAACACTGAAGAGTGGCCATAGCAGACATCCTTGTTTAGCTCCTGACTTAAAAAATAAATACTTCTTATCTGACTAAAGATGACTCCTTATATTCCTAGCTTACTTATTATTTTAACCATGAATGAGCGTTGAATATTACAAAATGGAGATTTACAGGGGCACCTGAGTGGCACAGTCGGTTAAGTGTCCAACTCTTGATCTCAGCTCAGGTCTTGATCTTAGGGTCATGAGTTCAAGCCCAGCATGGAGCCAACTTATAAAAAAAAAAATATGGAGATTTATAAATCTCCATTCAGAAGACTAAATGGTTTTTCTCCTTTATTTTTTAAATTTATTTTTAAAAAGATTTTATTTATTTGAAAGAGAGAGAGAGGGATAGCAAGAGAGAGCATGAGCAGGGGCAGGGGAGAGGGAGAAGCAGGCTCCCCACCAAGCAGGGAGCCTCATGCAGAGCTTGGCCAGGACCCTGGGATCATGACCTGAGCTGAACGCAGACACTTAGCTGACTGAGCCACCCAGGAGCCTGATTTTTCCCCTTTAAATTTGAACCAGTATTGTACTGGCCCAGGAATAGAATAGGAGATTGAGAGTCAGAGTGGAATAAATTATAATATACATGTTTTACTCAATGATATCATTTAATATAAAAAAATTAAAATAAGCACATTAATGATGCTGAAATCACTGCAATTTTAATTATTGCTTATTCTTAGCATCATTTAGGAATGAGCTAATTTGATAAAAGATAAATAATTGCCTTTAGCCCGGTTTGTCAATCTAGTTAATTTATTTAAATAAGTGTGGTGATATTTTGGCTGTATCAAAAGCACATAAGAAAAAATTACAAAAACTATCTTAGAGTAAATTAATAACTTTGGTAACAAAAAAAATGAAATCGTCTTGTATTCTATGCAGATAAAGCAACTTACTGATTGTATGTATATTTTTACTGTGTGAACAGGGAGTGTGTGGAACAGAAGAGGTTTATGCTCTGAACCACCTAGAACAGAAAATGAAGATGTGAATTAGAATGTAAGTACTAGATTTGCACACAAAGATCTGTTTGTAAGATTCCTGAGAAGAAATGCGTTGGTGTGGTAAAGAACCCTGGACTCTGTAGCCAGACTGCCTGAGTTGGAATCTCAACTCTACCCTAACTGGCTGTGCAAACTCAGGAAAGTACTTGACCTTTCTGTTTCACTTCCTTCTCTTTAAAATGAAGTTATAATAGTACTCACTTCATAGGATTGCTGTAAGGACTAAATGAATTAATATATGCAAAGCCCATGGAATAGTGCGTGATCCCTTAGGCATCTATAAATGTCAGCTATTATTGTTGGTTTGTTATTTTAAAGTTCAAACACATGTATCTCTTTATATTGGTTACCAACCAGGACCATTTAGTTTTCTCTTTTCCACCTTAGGTATTAGTATGTGTGAGCACACATATATGTGTAGTATGTTCCATGATAGACAGAATGATGCAATAAGTCATATTTACAAAGCCTGATTGCCAAAGCCCCTTATCTAATAAAACATAGAAATTCAATTACGATGTCATTGAGTACTTCCCTCTGTTTCCTTATGACAGCAAGTTTTCCACATGTTGGCAAACTTCCTAGTGTTTTGGAATAGAGCCCTATGCCGGAACCGCCTTGCTCTAAATTTACCTTCTTCTTTGAGTTATTCAGCTTTAGGCTCATGCTTTACTTTTATGGGGTGTATTCAGGGCTTTAAAAGGAAAGTCATACTGTGGTACACAGAATAATTTCTTAGCCTTTCTGAGAAACAGACTCTTATTAAGCCACACATCTGTGAAAACAATATATGTTCTTCTCATGCCTAATAAAACAGCAACAACATCCTTTCCTGAGCATTGGATGATCTTTTGGTTCCCTTTCATATATGATATTATAATTACACCCCTCTTAATGAACTCTAATTTCAGAATTTAGAAACAATGGAAATAGAAACTTCATAATTTGGATAGAGACAATTTGAACAAGGGGAATGTTTTGTAATGTGTATATCCTGTGTCTTCCCCTCAGAAGAGGAAGTCATCTGCCAGAATGATGGACGTTCTTAACTCCCAATCAGTTTTTTACATGCCCTTTGGGGAAGGACTGTAGTCTTGTGCTATTTTTGATACAACTCCCCCTTCCTCTCTCCAACTAAAGGGCCCAGCAGCCCACTGTGGCTTTGAACTCCACACTGCTCTCCAACATAGCCTACTCTCTGGAGCTTACAGAGGGTAAACATGTTCTCATTGACTTGAACGTGATGTTAATGTGTTAGTTGTGTGAGAGCATCTGCATTTTCAGGGGATAAAAAATAAGTCTCTGGTGGTGGGTTTTGGGACAACAGGAAATAACCGGAGGGTTTTGCAAGGACACCGACAAAGGCTTACTAAGAGCACACATAAAGGGTGACTGCTTACCAGCATAGGGCCTCATGGTTTATGAAGCACTTCATGGGCATTTTAGTTTTTATATTTAATTTAATCTCTGTAGCAGTCCTATGAGGTAGGCATTAATATCCTTACTTTATGTATGAGAAAATTAAGGCCCAGAAAATCTAAGTGGTTTGATCCAACTTACAAAGCCAGAGATTTGCTATGGCCTCACAGAGGCTGTTCATCTCCTCATCAGGTGTTCTTACTGTTCCTTTGGGTGGGTGGGAAAAGTAGACTTTCTGTGTATGTTATGCTACCTATAAGGACAAACACAAATTAAAAGCAAGAAGCTTAATTCTCCTAGTTGCAAACAAGGGATGAGACTTCCTTCTCATTTTCTCAGAGCATTTACCTTAGAAATGCTTCAGAAAACTTGTAAAAAAGAGAAATGACCCAAATAAAATCATAAATGAGAAAGGGGAAATAACAACCAACACCCCAGAAATACAATTATAAGAGAATATTATGAAGAACTATATGCCAACAAATTGGACAACCAAGAAAAAGTGGATAAATTCCCAGAAACATAAAACCTACGAAAACTGAAATAGGAATATAGAAAATTTGAACAGAATGATAACCAGCAAAGAAATTGAGTCAGTAATCAAAAAACTCCCAACACACAAAAGTCCAGGACCAGATGGCTTCACAGGCGATTTCTACCAAACATTTAAAGAATACCTATTCTTCTCAAACCATTTTAAAAAATAGAAAAGGAAGGAAAACTTCCAAATTCATTCTATGAGGCCAGCATTATACTGATACCAAAACTGGTATGCTCTAGGTAGCATTGACATCTTCACAATATTTGTTCTTCCAATCCATGAGCATGGAACATTTTTCCATTTCTTTGTGTCTTCCTCAATTTTGTTCATGAATATTTTATAGTTTTCTGAGTACAGATTCTTTGCCTCTTTGGTTAGATTTATTCTTAGGTATCTTATGGTTTTGGGTGCAGTTGTAAATGGGATTGACTCCTTAATTTCTCTTTCTTCTGTCTTGTTGTTGGTGTATAGAAATGCCACTGACTGCTGTGCATTGATTTTATATACTGCCACTTTACGGAATTCCTGTATGAGTTCTAGCAGTTTTGGGGTGGAGTCTTTTGGGTTTTCCACATAAAGTATCATATCTTCTGCAAAAAGTGAGAGTTTGACTTCTTCTTTGCTGATTTGGATGCCTTTTATTTCCTTTTGTTGTCTGATTGCTGTGGCTAGGACTTCTAGTACTATGTTGAATAGCAGTGGTGATAGTGGACATCCCTGCCGTTTTCCTGACCTCAGGGGGAAAGCTCTCAGTTTTTCCCAATTGAGTATGATATTCACTGTGGGTTTTTGATAGATGGCTTTTATGATATTGAGGTATGTACCCTCTATCCCCTATACTCTGATGAGTTTTGATCAAGAAAGGATGCTGTACTTTGTCAAATGCTTTTTCTGCATCTATTGAGAGGATCATATGGTTCTTGTTCTTTCTTTTATAAATGTATGGTATCACATTGATTGATTTGTGGATGTTGAACCAATCTTGCAGCCCAGGGATAAATCCCACTTGGTCGTGGTGAATAATCCTTTTAATGTGCTGTTGGATCCTATTAGCTAGTATTTTGGTGAGAATTTTTGCATCCATGTTCATCAAGGATGTTGGTCTGTAATTCTCCTTTTTGATGGGGTCTTTGTCTGGTTTTGGGATCAAGGTAATGGTGGCCTCATAAGATGAGTTTGGAAGTTTTACTTCCATTTCTATTTTTTGGAACAGTTTCAGAAGAATAGCTATTAATTCTTCTTTAAATGTTTAGTAGAATTCCCTGGGAAGCCATCTGGCCCTGGGCTCTTGTTTGTTGGGAGATTTTTGATTACTGCTTCAATTTCCTTAGTGGTTATGGGTTTGTTCAGGTTTTCTATTTCTTCCTGGTTCAGTTTTGGTAGTTTATACATTTCTAGGAATGCATCCATTTCTTCCAGATTATCTAATTTGCTGGCATATAGTTGCTCATAATATGTTCTTTTTTTTTTTTAAAGATTTTATTTATTTGACAGAGAGAGATATAGCGAGAGAGGGAACACAAGCAGGGGGAGTGGGATTGGGAGAAGCAGGCTTCCCGTGGAGCAGGGAGCCCGATGTGGGGCTCGATCCCAGGACCCTGGGATCATGACCTGAGCCGAAGGCAGACGCTTAACGACTGAGCCACCCAGGCATCCCCCTCATAATATGTTCTTATCATTGTTTGTATTTCTTTGGTGTTGGTTGTGATCTCTCCTCTTTCATTCATGATTTTGCTGATTTGGGTCATTTCTCTTTTCTTTTTGATAAGTCTGGCCAGGGGTTTATCAATCTTGTTAATTCTTTCAAAGAACCAGCTCCTAGTTTCGTTGATCCGTTCTACTGTTCTTTTGGTTCCTATTTCATTGATTTCTGCTCTGATCTTTATTATTTCTCTTCTCCTGCTGGGTTTAGGCTTTATTTGCTGTTCTTTTTGCAACTCCTTTAGATGTAGGGTTAGGTTGTGTATTTGAGACCTTTCTTGTGTCTCGAGAAAGGCTTGTATTGCTATATACTTTCCTCTTAGGACTGCTTTTGCTGCATCCCGGTGATTATGAACAGTTGTGTTTTCATTTTCATTTGTTTCCATGATTTTTTTAATTCTTCTTTCATTTCCTGGTTGACCCATTCATTCTTTAGTAGGATGCTCTTTAGCCTCCATGTATTTGAGTTCTTTCTGACTTTCCTCTTATGATTGAGTTCTAGTTTCAAAGCACTGTGGTCTGAAAATATGCAGGGAATGATCCCAGTCTTTTGGTACCAGTTGAGACCTGATTTGTGACCTAGGATGTGATCTATTCTGGAGAATGTTCCATGGGCACTAGAGAAGAATGTGTATTCTGTTGCTTTGGAATGGAATGTTCTGAATATATCTGTAAAGTCCATCTGGTCCAGTGTGTCATTTAAAGTGTTTATTTCCTTGTTGATCTTTTGCTTAGATGATCTGTTCATTTCAGTGAGGGGGTTGTTAAAGTCCCATACTATTATTGTATTGTTGTCAATGTGTTTCTTTGCTTTTGTTATTAATTGGCTTTTATAATTGGCCACTCCCATGTTAGGGGCATAGATATTTACAATTGTTAGATGTTCTTGTTGGATAGACCCTTTAGGTATGATGTAGTGTCCTTCGTCATCTCTTATTATAGTCTTTGGTTTAAAATCTAATTTGTCTGATGTAAGGATTGCAACCCCAGCTTTCTTTTGGTGTCCATTAGCATGGTAAATGGTTTTCCGCCCCCTCACTTTAAACCTGGAGGTGTCTTTAGGTCTAAAATGCGTCTCTTGCAGGAAGCATATTGATGGGTCTTGTTTTTTTTATCCAGTCTGATACCCTGTGTCTTTTGATTGGGGCATTTAGCCCATTTACATTCAGGGTAACTATTGAAAGATATGAATTTAGTGCCATTGTATTGTCTTTAAGGTGACTGTTACTGTATATTGTCTCTGTTCCTTTCTGGTCTCTATTACTTTTAGGCTCTTTCTTTGCTTAGAGGACCCCATTCAATATTTCTTGTAGGGCTGGTTTGGTGTTTGCAAATTCTTTTAGTTTTTGTTTGTGCTGGAAGCTTTTTATCTCTCTTTCTATTTTCAATGACAGCCTAGCTGGATATAGTGTTCTTGGCTGCATATTTTTCTTATTTAGTGCTCTGAATATGTCATACCAGTCCTTTCTGGCCTACCAGGTCTCTGTGGATAGGTCTGTTGCCAATCTAATGTTTCTACCATGGTAGGTTACAGATCTCTTGTCCCGAGCTGCTTGTAGGATTTTCTCTTTGTCTCTGAGACTTGTAAGTTTTCTATTAGATGTCAGGGTGTTGACCTATTTTTATTGATTTTGAAGGGGTTTCTCTGTCTCCTGGATTTTGATGCCTGTTTCCTTCACCAAATTAGGGAAGTTATCTACTATAATTTGTTCCAATATACCTTCTGCCCTTCTCTCTCTCTTTCTTCTTCTTCTGGGATCCCAATTATTCTAATATTGTTTCATCTTATGGTATCACTTATCTCTCAAATTCTGTCCTCGTGATCCAGTAGTTGTTTATCTCTCTTTTTCTCAGCTTCTTTATTTTCCATCATTTGGTCTTCTATATCACTAATTCTCTCTTCTGCCTCATTTATCCTAGCAGTTAGAGCCTCCATTTTTGATTGCACCTCATTAATAGCCTTTTGATTTCAACTTGATTAGATTTTAGTTCTTTTATTTCTCCAGAAAGGGTTTCTCTAATATCTTCCATGGTTTTTTCAAGCCCAACTAGTATCTTTAAAATCATCATTCTGAACTCTAGTTCTGACATCTTAATGTCCGTATTGATTAGGTCCCTGGCAGTCAGTACTGCCTCTTGTTCTTTTTTTGAGGCGAGTTTTTCCATCTTGTCATTTTGTCCAGATGAGAGTAGATGAATGAGAACAAAATGTTAACAGGGTAACAACAACCCCAGAAAAATATACACTAAACAAATCAGAAGAGACCTGAAACTGGAGGAAAAGAAAGGGAAAGAAAGAAAAATTAAAACAGAAAAGAAAAGAAAAAGAAAAAGATAAAACAAACAAACAGAATATGATCAAGTATGATCAGGCTGGCCATAGATCAGTGCCACACACTAGATTTTGGGCGTATTTTGGTCTGTTAGAAGAAAGTGCCTCCCAAAATTTTAAAGAAAGAAAAACTTATATATGTACAAAAATAAGGGTCAATACGATGAAGGGATGGAATATGACTGTAAAGATGAAAATTATAAAAGATTTTATAAAAGGAATTGATAAGATAAGAAGTTGGTTGATAAAAGAAAGAAAATGATTTTTAAAAAAGGGGGAGAGAATGTGATCAGGCAGGAGACTAGAACAAAGCCATACACTAGCGATTTAGGGTATATTTTGGTCTGTTAGAAGAAACTGTATACCAAAAATAAGGTTAACTACCATGAAGGGATAGAATATGACTCTAAAAATGAAAAATAAAAAAGCTTTTTTACAAAAGAGATTGATAAGATGTTGGTTGAAAAAGGGAAAAAGAAAAATTAAAAAAAAAAGAAAACTAAAAAAATAAACTTTGAAAGTCTAAAGAATCATGGTAAAAAAGCCATGAATTCTATGTGCTGTATTACCCTAGCACTGGAGTTCTGCTGTTCTCCTTGATCGGTAAACTTGGTCTTGGCTGGCTGTTCTTGCTGATCTTCTGGGAGAGGGGCCTGTCGCCGTGGTTCCCAAATGTCTTTGCTGGAGGCGGAATTGCCCCACCCTTGCCAGTCCGGGCTAAGTAATCTGCTCGGGTTTGCTCTCAGGAGCTTTTGCTCCCTGCAAGCTTTTGGTACAGCGTTGGAGGACGAGAGTGAAAATGGCTGCCTCCCAATCTCCACCCTGGAGGAGCTGAGAATTTGGGGCCCCACTCCTCAGTGAGCCCCCAGAGAAAAGCAGTCAATCACTCCCGTCTCCCCAGTCTCTGGCTGCACTCCGTGCTCACCCGGCCTGTGACGGAGCATTTCTATCTCTGGCACACGACCCCATGTGGAGTCTCCAAACCCAGCAGATCCCTGCGGTGCACTCCTGCGCTGTTCCTCCTGGGGGAGGAAGGGGAGTCTCCCTGTATCTGCTGCTGGTTGGGTCCCTGCTGGAGAAGCATTGGCCCAACTGTGCTGTGGATCACGGTTTATGGCAACCCCGAGCTGCGGGCCCACTCCTCAGCTCTGTCTCTGCAGCTGGCTTCCCCGCTCCAATACCTGGGAGCTCGGCCGCACTCAGGCACCCCCGGTCTTTCTGTGACCCTGACGGTCCTGAGACCACACAGTCCCAGTGAGGGTTCCACCCCCCACTTAGCCACTGGAGCGATGTCCCTCAGTGGAGCAGACTTCTAAAAGTTATGATTTTGTGCTCCGCTGCTCTATCACTTTCCTGTATTGGCCAAGGGAGGCCCCCACCCCCGCCATTTATCTTCCCAAATATCGCCTCAGATTCACTTCTCCGCACGTCCTACCTTCCAGAAAGTGGTCGCTTCTCTGTTCAGAGAGTTGCTGCTATTCTTTTCTTTGGTGTCCTGTTGAGTTCGTAAGTGTTCAGAATGGTTTGATCCCTAGCTAGCTGAATTCCTGAGACCAGATGAAATCCAGGTCTCCTACTCCTCTGCCATCTTGCTCCTCCAACTCACCTTCTTTTTTAAACAGAAATACAAGTGTTTCTCAGATATTTGAAATTTAAGTTACCCTGTTTATTTGGTTCAGATTGTTAATATTGGATGAAATTTTGACAGCTTATACACTTAGATGAGTAATGCTTTTACTAGTCAGTTGGAATTGTCACACATTTAACCTTTTTTTAAACCTCCCTTGTTGAAGGATCAAGAATTGCACATTGATTATCCTGAGAGTAATAACCAGTGTTAGAAGAATGGTTTTCTACCCTGGCTACACAAGAATTGGCCTGGGGTTCTTTTAAAACATACACTTGGCCCTCCCATGATTGGCCAATTCATGGATAATGATCTAATTTCCCCCCTTTTTATTGTATAGTCTTGCAATGCCTGTAGCTTTAAATTAATTAGAGATTATTTAAATAATTTTTGAAATAATTTAAAAATAATTTTTAGTAATTTTTGAAAGTATAGAAAATACTCTGCTATGGCAGCACAATTATGATCAGCATTGAAAAACCAGTGGAGTATAGTGAAACAACGGAGTTTTTAATCAGTTTTTAAATTTAAATTTTAGTTTTGTCATTTATCAGCTGTGAGACTTTAATCTCTCTGAATCTCAATTGACTCATCAATAAATGGGGAAAACTAATACCTACCTCTTTAGAGTTTTTGTGAAAATAATATTTATAAAGTTTCTATTGTGCCCAGGATATAGTATCTGCTAAAATAAAAGTCAATCTATTAATATCATTGTTGTTACAGAAGTAGTTGGGATGTACACCATTTATGATTCTCCATAAAGCAAGCCATTCAATTGCAGGATAGCCAAATCTGTGGTTAATGTCAGTAAAATAGAATGTGGTCAAGGAAGTCTAAAATATTTCAAATTCTTTTAAGAAATAACACAGTGCTTCTCAACTTAAGTGTGCCTATGAATCACGTGGAGATTTTGTTTGATGGTGATTCTGATTTAGTAGGTTTCCTTGAAGCTGGAGCTTCGGCATTTCAAACCAGCTCCCAGTGATAATGTTGCAGGCCCATGGACCACACTTGGAGTAAAATGGCTCAGGTACTAGGCAAGCTCTTGGGATACTTATTATCACATATAAGGTAGTTTCTTTTTAAATTGGTACACATACCACTGAACCTATTTTTTTCAGTTATCTACTATTAAAATAGAACATATTATTTTGTATACCACTCCTTATTTTTAAATTATTTTCCACTTGTCATCCACAAATTGCACAGTTACAGAAACATTAAAATGTGCCAAATCCAAATATCCTGTCACTTGTCCTAAATATTTGGGGGGGGTCCTTAGATTGACTGACTGATTAATTGATAGATTTTTATCCAGCTTTATTGAGATATGATTGACATATAACATGTTAAGTTTAAGGTGTACAAGTTGGTTTAATACACATATATGGCAAAATCATTACCACCATAGCATTAGCTAACACTTTCAATTATGTCACATAATTACCATTTTGTGTATGTGTGTGGTGAGAACATTTAAGATTTACTCTCTTAGCAACTTTCAAGTATGTAATACAATATTGTTAACTATAATCATCATACTGTACATTAGATCTCCAGAGCTTATCATCTTATAACTGGAAGTTTATGTTCTTTGACCAACATCTCTCCATTTTTCCCACCCCTCAGCCCCTGGATAACCACTCTCTGCTTCTGTGAATTAAGCTTTTTTAGATTCCATATGTAAGTGAGATCATACAGTATTTGTCTTTGACTTATTTTACTTAGCCTAATACTGTCAAGGTCTATCTATGTTGTCATAAATAGCAGGATTTCCTTATCACCACTGAATAACATTTCATTGTATATTTATACCATACTTTCTTTATTCATTCTTCCATTGATAGACACTTAGGTTGTTTCCATATATTGCCTATTATTAATAATGCTGGAAATAAACATGAGAGTGCATATTTGAGATAATAATTTCATTTCTTTTAAATATATACCCAAAAGTGGAACTGCTGGATCATATGGTAGTTCTATTTTTATTTTTTTGAGAAACTTCCAAAATGTTTTCTGTAGTGGCTGTACCAATTTACATTCCCACCAACAGTACACAAGGGATCTCTTTTCTCCATATCTTGGCAAGCACTTGGTCTATATCTCTTATCTTTTTGAAACTAGTCATTCTAACAGATGTGAGGGGATAGCTCATCGTAGTTGGATTTGCATCTCTGATGAGTAGTGATGTTGAGCATCTTTTCATGTGTCTGTTGGCCACCTGTATGGCTTCCTTGGAAAAATGTCTATTCAGTTCCTTAGCCCATTCCTAAATGTTTTTTAATCACTTCCAGTTTTTATAGTTCATGCCTAGCACAGAACCTGGTGGGTAGTAGATGATCAAGAATTGCACATTGATTATCCTGAGAGTAATAACCAGTGTTAGAAGAATGGTTTTCTACCCTGGCTACACAAGAATTGGCCTGGGGTTCTTTTAAAACATACACTTGGCCCCTCCCTTGACCAATTAAATCAGCATCTCTGCCAGTAAGTCTTGGTAGATTCTTAAAACTTCCCAGGTGATTCTAATGAGCAACCAGGACTGAACCACTAAAATGAGTATGAACAAACCTCCAGACATTTTCTATAAACATCCTACCCGTGGGTTCCTTCAGGTCATATACATGATTTTCATTATCCTATATCCTGCCTGTGTTGAGCATGAGCATATCCTAGGGACCCTCTGTTGCAAATGGTGAGCATAAAATGCCCAATGGGAATTTTAACTTCTTAACCATCTCTTGATAAAATGGGGTTTGTTTTTTTGTTCCCTCTCTCTCTGCTAAGTAGCTTTTAAGGATCATTTTAATTTATTTTATTTTCATTGCAAAAGAAATACATGCTTAAAATTTTTTTACAAAGATCAAGCAATAGGTTGAAGGAATTTAAGTAAAAAACCTTCCTCTCTGCACATCCTTCATTCCTACTCCATTCCACAAAATCCACCCCCATTATCTGGTAATTATCCATGCATATACCATCATATATATTTTTACATAAGCACACAATACACACAAACACTCAAACTTAACCCACATTCTGTTGGCAGCTTGCTTGTTATTTAACAACATATCTTGGAGGTATTTCGATTAGCACATACAGTTTGACCTTCTTCTTCTTAAAGGATACATATCATCATGTGGATATATCATAATTTTTTAACCAGGGCCCTTATTAAGACACATATAAAATGTTTCCAGTTTGTTAGTACTGTATTAAAATCAATGCCGCAATGATAATCCTTGCCGCAATGATTATCCTTGCACATGTCTTTATGTAATTTTGCCATCATATCTGTTAAAAAATGTCTGTGTACTGTGCACCTGCCACTTTCAGCTGTTGTCATTGTCGGTGCCTCCCCATACCTTCCTGGATTAGCTGACTATGTCAGCCCCCCTTCTGCCTGCCCAGTGACTCAGAGCAGAGCTTGTTAATCCCCCCACCACAGACTCAGTTGTAACCCACTTCTTAGATCCATCCTAAGAGAAGACAGAGGAAGAGTAGAGGAGAAAGAAGAAAGAAATGTGGATTATGTTCCAATTACTGCCAGACACAGCAGTCTTAGAAGCAATTATACAAAATTGCTTTCTATACTATAATAATTATAGTTAATTTACCTACTTTTTTTTAGGTGATAAACATGGCCCACAGAAATGGACTGATCCAGGCAAATAGGGGTGGAACTGAGATTCAAAATCCAGGCTCATTTTGTTCTAAGTACTTAGTCTCAAAGTCTTAATCTCTTTTCCCCTTCTGTGCTGTTTCCGTGGTACAGGCATTAGGTCCTACTCACTGTGAATGAGACCGGGGTGACCTTTGAACTCCAATGTCATTTTGTGAATTGCGGCCCCTCCTCTTCCCTAGCAGCGTCTCTATTCCCGGAACTGGCCAATCTCTTACTCATATTCTTGTGCCTTGCTCCTATATCTAAGTTTCTCTTCCAGTACCTCACTTGGTATTCTAAATGTTCTTAAGACAAGGTACCAGACCTCTGTGTCTCAAATATCTTTAGGCAAGAAGTTACTAAACTGCCATTTAGCTACAGTGCATGATGCATGTGTGTTGGGAGGGTGTTGGTGGCATTAACAGGAGGTGACATGACATCTGAGTTTTTGCTATGTAGGGTTCTTGTTCAGTTTATATTTCCAACAGGAAAGTTACTTTACCCAATAAAGGCACATACCATAAAACCTCCCCTTTGTAAAGAGGAAGAACAAAAGTGTCATAGACACAGACATAGGGAACCAAAATGGATGGACAAGCAAATAGAGAAAAGTTCAATTCTTCGTTAATAAATACTAGTGGTAGGTATTTTGCAAAGTGTTTTCCAGGGAAGACATACCTTCTTTGCAGTACTGAAGGTGAACCTTGAATAAGTGCATTGGAAAAACCAAGAATTTTCTGCAAACAATGAAATCATCAATATGAGGAAAACCAGATCCCAGCATAGAATAGCTTTAGGTAAGACAGGTGACGACCCACAGAAGGGAAATCCATAAAAGAAACAAACAAACAAAAATCTTTTTCATATTAGATCAAGTTTTTACCAGTTCTTTAGGGAAGAGTAATTAAAATTTAATTCTAATAACCCATGTGAATCATTTAGTCTTTTTTTTTTTTATAGAACACTCCTTTATTATAGCAATATGTAAAGCAAATATAACTTTAAATGTTTATAACCACAACTGTATGTTATTATGACTATTTGGTATTATTCAGCTTGCTCAAATTTAAGGGAGTAGTTTATATGCAATTCTAGAAATTCACTGACCTTCATAAAAATATGGGATTGAAATGCTGTGCATATTTTTAAGAGTATATAAATTTTCACTCTCTGACTTTATTCCCAATCTCAGCATTTTCACACATCCTTGGTGAATTAACCAAATTCGGGGCCTTTTGTTACTAAGAGAACCCTCAAGGTTATATTTGCCAGAGGCAAGATCCTTAAAATTTAATGAACAATACCTGCTGGTTACCAATAGATTTTGGACCTAGTTCCTTTTTCCTTTAGAGTAAATGAGCTTTCCCTGGGCATTTGGTCCAACCCCTAAAGACTGAATCTCCTTGGAACACCTCCCTTAAAGGCACTTGAAACAGCCATTTCCATTTTAATAGTCAGGTGAGGATTGTACCCTTGGATCTGAAAGTCTTCAGCCTTGAAGTCATGGATTGTCTCAACTTTTTGAAGGATTTTGAGCTTCAGGAAAGGCCTTGGTTCTCGCTGAAGCTGCATTTTCAGAGATTCAATGTGATTCAGGTAAATATGTGCATCTTCAAAGTATGTACTAAGTTGCCTGGCTTCCAGCCTGTGATGTGTGCGATCATGTAGGTGAGCAGCGCGAGGCGGGCCATGTTGAAGGGCCATTGAGGGCAAGAGACAGCCAAGCCCATGTCTCCTGCCCTCCAGTCCAGCTGGCAGGACAGCTTACCAGTCACCACGGAGATCTGGCAAAGGGCATGGCAGAGAGGTAGGGCCAGGAGACGAAGTGCTTTTGGATTCCAACCATACAGGATGATTCTTCTGTCCTTGGGTTTGGTTTCAGTTGTGCCAAACACCTTTTGCGGTTGGTCTACTCCTTGACCTGAATAATCTGAATCTTTGTCTTTGAATTCTGCCCCCAAATGCCTCTCCACTGAGAGCCATAAACTGGGCCTAAATCCCCTTCTTCTGTTGGAGAATCCCAGACTGTCCGAGAAGTCTCAGGAGGCATTGGTATCCCAGATTGTCACTCCCTTAGAAGGCAGTTTCTCAGCGTTTTTAGATCCCTTGATAAACCACAACAACTCCTCCAAAACACCCTTTCAGAATTCACATGTCGTTGTCAACAGAGGAAAAGCTTTAGTGCGCCTGCATGCCAAACAACCAGAGCGTGCTGGTGCTAGTGCACTCATCCTTCTGGAACCTTCAGTGCAGAATGTGCTGGATCTGCCCAGGCACTGCAGCTCCCCGTGGGGTGGCGGCCAAGGGCTCCCCGCCCCACCTGTGCTTGGCAGGCAGGGATGATGGGTGCTGCTGCTTGGAGCCAGGCGCAGTCAGGGTGTGGGCATGGCTGGCGGACCCTGGAGGCATGGGACACCAGCCAGCGGGCAAGGTGTTGTGTGGCCCTTCCATGCGCTTCTTTTCCCCTCATTTACTCTTTCCTGGGAAGCCTGCTTTCTTGGACAATTACTGCTTGAATACACATGTGGAGCCTTGAGGATGGTATATGGTACAGCAGGGTGAGCAGAACTTGACACAAAACAGCCCACGCTTAAAATTCTGGATTGGTCACATAACCATCTATGTCCGATGGTATTTTCAAGGATGACCGCAACAGTACCTGTCATCCCACATGTCCTTCTAGAACCTTCCCATTCTCACATCAAGAGGTGTAGTTGAATTATCCTCTAGTTGAAAACGGGTGGATTTGTGACTTTCTTGTAACCAAGAATGTGATAGAAGTACACTGTGTGACTCAGAAGCTAGGTCAGAAAAGGTGATATAGCTCTCCTTGCTTGCAAGACATTTGTGTCGAAAATCTGAATCACTGTGTAAGCAATCCAAGTGTGCTGAGGCCGCCATACTGTGAGGAAGCCCAGACTAGCTCACATGGAGAAGCTCTGAGACTCTCTCTCTCTCTCTCTCTCTAGATAGGTAAGTAAGTAGTTTACGTAGGTAGATAAATAGATATCTTTTTTTTTTCAACTTGAAAGTAGTCATTTATTAACTGACCAGATTACAAAAATAATCATGGTAGATACCTTAGTTCATCCTCCTGATAAGCCTGTTGATCTAATCTTCCCTGTTGCTAGCATCTCCACCTTCTACAAAATGGGTCGTCTTCTTCATTCCCTGTCTTGGAGAAGATAACTTGAAGGGCCATCAAAAGTTGTTTGCGTCTTTGAAATGTTTTCCAACAGTATAGATCTGAATCAGATCCTCCTCCCTGCCATATTTACCAAGAGATCAAGCAATCAGTGTGTCGTCTGTCAGGTAATTTGCTTCTTGTTGATTTTTCCATAACCACACTTGTAGATCAATTTACTCACTGGTTTCAGGTTTGGGTCCACCCATGCTATATATATGGTTCCATAATCCTTAGCATGTTAACTGAAGTCTTGTTGAGCTTAACAAAGGTGCTATTGAAGATTTGGCAAAGGCAAAGAAGCTGCAACACCTTTCAAACCTTTGGGCTCACACCATTGATACCTGATTCTGATGACCAATCCAATCTGGGTTCCACAGGTACATAGAAGTTGCCAACTTTTCTTGCCAACCTAGTCATTTGAATCTCAATTCTGTACACCTTCCTTGTGGTAATGCTTAGCTTTTTCATCAATAAGCTTCCTCCTTGCCTTTTGAAGCATCTTGTGGGCAAACTTCTTTCTCTTAATGCTTGATCTGCAACTTTGCGAAATTCCTTTGCTTTTTCTTAAGGGTTTCTGGCAAAGCAGGAAACTTCTTTTTCTTCTCTTCCACAGCTTCCGTGGTTCTAGCCAAGAAAGAGCTGTAGACAGATATCTTTTTTTTTTTAAGATTTTTATTTATTTATTTATTTTATTTATTTTAAAGATTTTTTAAATTTATTTATTTGAGAGAGAGAGAATGAGAGACAGAGAGCATGAGAGGGAAGAGGGCAGAGGGAGAAGCAGACCCCCTGCTGAGCAGGGAGCCCGATGCGGGACTCGATCCTGGAACTCCAGGATCATGACCTGAGCCGAAGGCAGTCGCTTAACCAACTGAACCACCCAGGCACCCCAAGATTTTTATTTATTTAACAGAGATAGAGAGAGAGCACAAGTAGGCAGAGTGGCAGACAGAGGGAGAGGGAGAAGCAGGCTCTCCGCCGAGCAGGGAGCCCGATGCGGGGCTTGATCCCAGGCTGCCTTCCCAAGCCGAAGGCAGCCGCTTAACCGACTGAGCCACCCAGGCGCCCCGACAGATATCTTGATATCAGTATATCTTGAGAGAGAAAGGGAGACCAGCTTTCAGCTGCTCCAGCCCCTAAGTGTTGCAATATAGCTGCTATCTGACCACAGCCTCATAAGAGACCCCAAGACAGAATGGCCCAGCTGAACCTTTCTCAGATATCAAGTCCACATAATCTGGGAACATAATAACATGATTGTTTTATGCCACTAAGTTATGAAGTGAACTGTTACAATGCAGTAGTAGTTTAGGATCAGCATCTTGTGATCTTCAGCAAGTCACTTGATTTCTAGGAGTCTTGGCTTTCTTACCTATGAAATAAGGGTAAAGATAACAACTAAAGAGGGTAAATATTAAACTTGCCCACATGATGAGCAGCTAGTCGCAAGACCCATCCTCACGTGTGGGTCTACTACTTCATAGCCCCTCCTCACTGCCCCATTTCACTGAGTAAGCAATCACTCCTTTCTATTACTGACCTTATGACAAAATCTCAAAACTTCTAGATATTTTGAAATCAGTAGACAAAACACAATATGGTTTATATGAAGTTAAATAGGTTTTTTCTCACTGGTTTGGAGGAGGTAGAGCATGGAAGAATCTTATGGACATGAAAATGTATTATTTAGGAGAAAAAATACATCGAAGCACTGTTAACCACTAAGCACAAATTAGTTCACCAGATTAATCACCAAACAGGGTTCCAAGGACCTAAGAACAATACAACAGTTTTGGTTGGAGGTGTAGAGAATCAGGGCTAGGAATCAGACATACGCCAGCAGTGGAATGCAGCCAAATTGAAGGCTGAAGTGAAGGTGCTTTCTTCCCCTCTCCTCATTTGCCCAGAGGATCCCTCCAATGTCATAGATCCTACTATATTTACTCATGTTTCTTGTTCACTACCAATTTGCATAGCCCCTCAGAATGTCCTTAGTCTAGACCTGCTGTGGGTATAGGGTGTGTGTGTGCGCCTGCACATGTGTGCATGCATTGGGGAGGAAAAAATTTTAATTCTATCTATCTAGGTTCTTTGGTGGTCTAATAATCAAATTAACATAAAACATTAACAAGACAAAACAAATTTAATTATGTATGTATGGGTGGCCCATAAGAATATGAGACCCAAGGACAAGCCGGGCAATTGAGGCATATATCCCATCTTGAGCTAAGGAATGCGATGGGGACCTGAGGTTTGAAAAGGGAGGAGGATGATTCACAGGATGATAAGGAGAGCAGATGTGTGGTAATTATATTTTTGTCCTGCCATACATATAGGTCATTCAGATAAAAATGTTATCTCTTGGTAATAGCTTTCTTTCTGGGCCAGGCCTCCATCTAAATTCTCTTAGGTAGTTTAAAGAAGAGGTAAAAGTTATTCCTGAGTCTCTGGGTCTTGATTGCCTTCAGCTCAAAATGGTCCACATTTTGGGGAGACTTGTTCTGAGCCCCTTCAGTGTAAGGAGGGATAAGGAAAGTAGTGTGGTGATAGATACTTAACATACAGCTCTTTTCTTTCTGTAGAAAGAAAAAGCCCTGATTTTCAGCATTTTCTGATTTCCATGGAGTAAATGCTTTCATCATGGCGAATTTCAAGCTACCAGTTTGATATTACTGAGCACAGAGTTGGGAGGGCCTGAGTAGTAGCACACCATTATATTGTTTCCATCATACACATATAATAGGCATAAATAACTTCAAAAACGTAGTTAATGATAAAATATAAGAAATTGGGGTGCCTGGGTGGCTCAGTTGGTTAAGTGTTCGACTCTTGATTTTAGCTCAGGTCTCAATCTCAGGGTCGTGAGTTCAAGCCCCACACTGGGTTCCACACTGGGCGTGGAACCTACTTAAAAAAAAAGAAAGAAGTGTACAGTAGTAAAGTGGTAAAATGTGAGGTGTTGAGAATTTATTACTTTCATTTTTAATAGAATTTATTTATAATTTTATATAATTTAATTTTTAACAATGGCTCTATTTAACGATGGTCTGGCAAAATTCCTAATGATTTAGCAAATGTCTCTCACCAGCCAATGGGAGACATATCTAGTATATCACTGGAGATTAGTTAATAATTCTACATCAGCAATTACAGCAGATCTCAGAGAAGGCTTTCCAGCAGTTATGCCACTTCAGGGAGCAGAATTTGCTACTCCAAGGTATGCCTCTTTGTTTTTTTTTTTTTTTTTAAAGATTTTATTTATTTATTTGAGAGAGAATGAGAGAGAGAGAGCATGAGAGGGAAGAGGGCAGAGGGAGAAGCAGACCCCCCGCCGAGCAGGGAGCCCGATGCGGGACTCGATCCCGGGACCCCAGGATCATGACCTGAGCCGAAGGCAGTCGCTTAACCAACTGAGCCACCCAGGCGCCCTGCCTCTTTGTTTTAAGGCTTATCTTAGGCTGATTATTTTTAAGAAACAACAGAAGTTACCCTTTCATAAGAGACATCAACACTTATAGGGAAAATCTCCATTTCTAGGGGTGTCTCCCTCTCTGGACCAGGAAAAGAAGAATGACGACATTTATAGAAAGTCTTATCATGGAGAAAGCAGCTGACTTAAATTTGCATAACTACTTAATCCTTCTTAACTGTGCTTTGCCTGATAACTGACTCCCCACCCCTCATGTCAACTTCTTTTGTCTTTAGCTGGAGATGGTATTGGAGGTAGTAACTTGGGCCATTTAAGAGTTACTCAGTTTTTTTCTGGGTCTCTCCCATGCATACAGGAGGTATATGTTATTAAACTTCTGTTTGTTTTTTCTCCTATTAATCTATCTTTCATTATAGAGGGGTCTCAGCCAAGAACCTAGACGGTAGAGGGGGAAATTTTTCCTCCCCAACAGCATAAATATGGAGACATTCATCTCCCACATGGGTGGTGGGTTCTGAGTCACCTCTGGCTTCAAGCAGCCTCATTCCTTTAGCCAAGTTCTGTGCAAATGGGGCCATTTCCTATGGTGCCAGGACCTGACTTGAAAAAGACTGAGAAGCCCTGCTTCAGAATACCTGCTACCTCCTTTCAAGCCATTTCTCTCTTGATCCAGTACTCAACTATGTTATGGACTAAAGTTTATCTTTTTCTGTACTTTTTATGTATTTAATGACCTAAAAGTGCAATCAGACAAATAACCAGGAAAAATTAATCACATACCCTATGCCATAGACTCTGGGAACATTATAAGGAAGAATACAATAAAATCCCAGTCCTGAAGGACTCTATAATCTAGTCACAGAGATAAGACTAACACTTCAAACAATCACAAAAGCAATAAAAGATATTAGATGTGTGTAATAAAAGGCAAAATGATATGGCACAGACCATAACTGTCATTGAATTTCAGAGGAGTTGAGAAAACAGAAGGAAATGCAACAGATTTTACCCTCTTGGTTTATAAATACAGGACTTTTGATGATTATTAACCAGTTAAGTGGAAGTGAGGCAGGACCCAACTATCCTAGATTCCATGCCATCCATTTACTCCATTCAACTGTTGAACAGCTATCATGCCCTGGACACTGTTCTCAGGGTGACTTCTCCATTAGGAGATATAGTGCCCAGGGCTCAGAAACAAGTTTTAATTTCTTTCCAATCAGAAAAAAAAAAACCCAAAATTTTAGGTCCAAGAAAAGGTTTTTTTTTGTTTTTTTAAGATTTTATTTATTTATTTGACAGAGAGAGAGAGAGAGTGAGAGAGGGAACACAAGCTGGGGGAGTGGGAGAGGGAGAAGCATTCTTCCCACTGAGCAGGGAGCCCAATGCGGGGCTCGATCCCAGGACCCTGGGATCATGACCTGAGCCGAAGGCAGACGCTTAATGACTGAGCCACCCAGGCGCCCCCAAGAAAAGTTTTCATACATGATATTAATATATTAGTCTTTATACCAATACAACCATAAAATATAATTTTTAATATTTTTTTATTTGCCATCCCAAAATGTATCTCTTTGGCATGTGGATTATTTTAGGTTGATTATTTTTAAGAAACAGAAGGCTCGGGAAGTTTTTCTCTTTTCTTTCCCACTAATTGCCTAAAGGAATAAGAGGACCTGTTCCAGGAAGGGAGCCATCACCATAGATACCTATCATATAATATGAATATCATAGAATATGAACATGGTAGAGGAACCTAGCAAGATCTGTTTGATTAAAGTCCTCTCTATGTCCCATAGAGACAAGATCTGGCCAACATTTGTTTACCAAACATTTACTCTTTTTCATCTTTTCGTGAATTGCTTTACTTTCCTTTGAAGTCCCAGGCCTCTACCCTCTTCACCTTAGTTTGGGATGGCATATATATCTTATTTTGCCTGATTATCTTTGGAATCTCTCATGTTAATGGGGATTCCTCGCATGTACATAACTAAATTTTATTTTCTCCTGTTAATCTGTCTCATGCCAATTTAATTCTTTTTGTTTCAAATTTTTATTTTTTATTCAAATATAATTAACATACATTGTAATATAAGTTTCAGGTGTACAATATAATGATCCTACAACTCTATATATTTCTCTGCTCATCAAGATAAGTGTATTGTTAATTCCCTTTATCTGTTTACCCATCCCCCACACACACCTCCTCTCTGGCAACCACCTGTTTGTTCCCTGTATTTAAGAGTCTTTTTGTTTGTTTGTCTCTTTTTTCATTGATTTGTTTCTTAAATTCCAGGTGAGTGAAATCATATGGTATTTGTCTTTCTCTGGCTGACATATTTCACTTAGCATTGTACCCTCTAGGATCATACACATTGTTGCAAATGGCAAGGTTTTATTCTTTTTTAGGGGGGAGTAATATTCCATTGGATATATACACACCACAGCTTTTATCCATTCTTCTATCAGTGAACACTTACTTGGGTTGCTTCTGTATCTTGAAGGATTATGGTAAAACTGCAATAAACACAGGGTTGCATATATTTTTTGAATTAGCATTTTCATTTTCTTTAGGTAAATACCCAGTAATGGAATTACTCTATCATATGGAGTTTCTATTTTTCTTTTTTGAGGAACATCCATAATGTTTGCCACAGTGGCTGCACCAATTTGCATTTGTACTAATAGGACACAAGGGTTCCTTTTTCTCCACATCCTCTCTAACACTTGTTATTTTTTGTCTTTTTGATACTAGCCATTCTGACAGGTATAAGGTGATATCTCACTGTGGTTTTAATTTGCATTTCTCCCTGATGATTAGTGAAGCTGAGCATCTTTTCATGTGTCTATTGGCCACCTGTATGTCTTCTTTGGAAAAATGTCTATTCATGGTGTCTGCCCATTTTGAATTGAATTCCTTGGTTTTTTGGTGTTGAGTTGTATAAGTTCTTTATATTTTTTTAATATTAAGCCCTTATCACATAGATCATTTGCAAATATCTTCTCCCACTCAATAGGTCACCTCTTTGTTTTGTTTATGGTTTCCTTTGCTGTGCATAAGCTTTGTATTTTGGTGAAGTTCCAATAGTTCAATTTTGTTTTTGTTTCCCTTTCCTGAGGGGACAGAGCTAGAAAAATGTTTCTGTAGCTGATGTCAAAGAAATTACTGCCTGTGTTTTCTTCTAGGACTTTTATGTTTACAGGTCTCACATCTAAATCTTTAATCCATTTTGAGTTTATTTTTGTATGTGGTATAAGAAAGTGGTCCAGTTTCATTCTTTTACTTGTAGCTGTCCAGTTTTGCCAACACCAATTGTTGAAGAGACTGCCTTTTCCCAGCTGTCTATTATCACATCCTATGTCATAGACTAATTGACCATATAAGTGTGAGTTTATTTCTAGACTCTCTATCCTGTTTCCTTGACCTATGTGTCTATATTTGTGCCAGTGACATATAGTTTTGATTACTATGGCTTTGTAGGATATCTTTAAATCTGGGATTGTGATACCTTCAGCTTTGTTCTCTTTGGAGATTACTTTGGCTATCTGGGGTCTTCTGTCATTCTATACAAATGTTAGGATTATTTGTTCTAAATCTAAATAATCGCTGGTATTTTAATAGGGATTGCAGTGAATGTGTAGATTGCTTTGGGTAGTATGGACATTTTAACAATATTTGTTCTTCCAACCCATGAGCATGGAATATCTTTCCATTTGTTTGTGTTGTCTTCAGTTTCTTTCATCAATACTTTATAGTTTTTGGAGTACAGGTCTTTTACCTCCGATGTTTATATTTTTTTGTGGAGAAAAGAAGCCTAGGAAGGCAAAAATGCCTCTGGCCCATGACAGTCATAAGGCTCTGACTATTTTTTAAAAATTTTTTTTTATTATGTTATGTTAATCACCATTCATTACATCATTAATTTTTTTTTAAAGATTTTTTAAAATTTATTTATTTGACAGAGAGAGAGAGATAGTGAGAGAGGGAACACAAGCCCGGGGAGTGGGAGAGGGAGAAGCAGGCCTCCCGCGGAGCAGGGAGCCCGATGCGGGCCTCGATCCCAGGACCCCGGGATCATGACCTGAGCCGAAGGCAGACGCTTAACGACTGAGCCACCCAGGTGCCCTACATCATTAGTTTTTGATGTAGTGTTCCATGATTCATTGTTTGTGTATAACACCCAGTTCTCCATTCAGTACCCATCACCAAGCTAACCCATCTCCCCGCCCAGAACCCTCAGTTTGTTTCTCAGAGTCCATAGTCTCTCATGGTTTGTCTGCCCCTCTGATTTCCCCCCCTTCATTTTTCCCTTCCTGCTATCTTCTTCTTCTTCTTCTTCTTTTTTTTTTTTTTTAACATATAATGTATTATTTGTTTCAGAGGTACAGGTCTGTGATTCAACAGTCTTACACAATTCACAGTGCTCACCATAGCACATACCCTCCCCAATGTCCATCACCCAGCCACCCCATCCCTCCCACCCCCCACCACTCCAGCAACCCTCAGTTTGTTTCCTGAGATTAAAAATTCCTCGTATCAGTGAGGTCATATGATACATGTCTTTCTCTGATTGACTTATTTCGCTGACTATTTTAGATACTAGGGAAAGATAAAATGGTGAATAAGGCAGACAAGGCCCTGCTTTCATGGAGCTTTCATTCTCCAAGCAGGGGAAACTATTAGGAAACCAATAAATAGATCAAGAAGCAAAATAATTGCAGACAGTGATAAAGGAAAGACTCTATAATAAAACATAGTTTTATACAGAGGGATAAAGTAGGGATGTTTCTAAAAAGACCTTTCTGAGGAAGTTGAGCTCTGAATGATGAGAAAAAGCCAGTCCAGTATAAAGATCTAAAGGAAGAGCTTTCCAGACAGAGGGAACAGCATGAGGAAAGGTGCTGAGTCAGGAATGAGCTTGGTGGGGTGGAGGAGCCAAAAGTCCAGTGGGTTGGAGTTCAGAGGGAAAGGAGAAGAGGAGAACATGAGTTGGAAGTAGTAAGAGAGGCTATTGCATGGAAGCGTGAAGCCATTGAAGGGCATTAAATACGGTAAAGAGCACAATGGGAAACCACGGTAGATATTTAAACAGAGGAAGGACAGGATCACAATACACACATCACAATAAGATCAGTCTAGGTGCAGTGTGAAGAATTGCCTGGAAATGGGGGAGACCACCTAGGAAGTCTGTGCATTAATGTGAGTGAGTGATGTTATTCCTTATGTCAGGATGGTAGCGTTGGAGATGGAAAGGAAAGGATTGATATGGGATGTATTTTGGATGTTGAGTAGCAGGAATGGATGTTGGAAGAGTGGGAAAGTGTATCAAGGTTGGAGAGAAGCCCTTAGCAGGCTTCATGGAAGAGATGATTATGCAGTTGGAGGAATGGATCATTTCATAAAGAAAATAAAAACTATATTTCACCAACACGAAAAGAGCTTAATTTAGATTATTGGACTATAAAAATACACCAAATTAATGGGCTAAAATGTATGCATGCCCCAATTGTAGTTTTTGTAATATTTTGGTATTCAAAAGCCATTAAGAAAAGGAGTAAGTTCTTTAAGTTCATATTGCTTATGAGTCAGAAGATGCATTGCATTGTAATAATTTTAATTATCCTGAAATATACTTTACTGAAAATATTTTGTTGCTAAGTGAGCCACAAGGGAAAGCCCAATTTTGTATTCAAAGAGTACTCAAAAACAAACAAAAACAATGTATAAATAGAAACAAAAGATAATTGTAATGAGTATATCACGAAACATTGACATAATTCCTCTGTATTATAATTTGAATCCACTATGTAAAAATTAAGCACAATGGAATGGATAAAAAAGTGTTTAAATTAGTAGAATCTTCTATGTGTGAGACAGAAGCATGAGAATCATCTGGGGGAAGCCACAGTGAACTTCAGAAATTATTTAACCTTTCTAAGTCCTGTCTTCTAAAATGTGATAATGCTCAGCTCATAGCATAAGATTAAATAAAATAATGTATTTTGCAGTCTGCTATATCAGTGGATGCATTACTTTTCAGAGATGTGGTTTCTGAAGTTAAAAAAAGTCATCAAACTAGTTAAAAAGCCAATTTTAATCCAGTTAGTCTCTTAAACAAATTAGTGGGATAAAACAGATTGCAGGATAAAAATTTTGACTACCTATGAAAGCAAACAGCGTTATTTTTCCAGCTTTATTGAGGTATAATTGACAAATAAAATTGTCACATATATTTAAAGTATACAATGTGATGATTTGATATACATATACTTTGTGAAATGATTATCACAATCATGTTAATTTATGTATCCATCACCTCACACAGTTACCTTTTGTGTATCTGTGGTAAGAATGCTTAAGATTTACTCTCCTAACAAATTTCAAGTATACAACACAGTTATCATTACCATTAATATCATACATCACAGTATCAAGCTGTACATTAGATCCCCAGAATTTAGTCATCTTATAACTAAAGACTTGTACTCTTTGACCAGCATATTTCACCCGCACCCCAACCCCTGGTAACTACCATTCTATTCTCTGTTTCTATGAGCTTGACTTTTTTTAATTTTTAGATTCCACATATAAGTGAGATCATACAGTATGTATCTTTCCCTGTCTGACTTATTTCACTTAGCATAATGTCCTTTAGGTACATCCATGTTGTTGCAAATGGCAGGATTTCTTTCTTCCTCCTGGCTGAATAATATTCCATGTGTGTGTTGTGTGTGTGTGACATCTATATCCATTCATCCATTGATGTACAACTAGGTTGTTTTTGTATCTCAGCTACTGAGAATAATGCTGCAATGAAAATCTTTTTCATATGTACATTCAGAATTTTTATTTCAAAACAAGGAACCACAGTAACATTAATATAACAATAGAAAATCCATTTGGAAGTATTCACAATCTGGTCACTGAGAAATGGGAAAACTTCCACATGGCATTACTGCCAACCCACTGGTTTTGAGGAGCCCAAAGTAGAGGTGCAGTTAAAGGAAGTCATCTGTTGAACCAAGCCCCATTCCTTATAAGCTCTGTGAGTTTTTTTCCAAAGGCTCAATGAGATATCTCTTAGAGTGATTGCATTTCTTTTGGATGTATACCCAGAAGTAGGATTTATGGTAGTTCTATTTTTAATTTCTTGAGGCACCTCTGTACTGTTTTCCGTAATGGAAATAATGTACCAGTGTACATTCCACTGATAGCAGAAGGTTCCCTGTTCTCCACATCCTTGTGAGCACTTCTCTCTTATCATTTTGATGAAAGCCATCCTAACAGGTCTGACTGATATCTCATTGTGGTTTTAATTTGCATTTCCCTGATAATTAGTGATGTTGAGCACCTTTCATATACCCCCTGTTGGCCATTTAGCAAACAACTTGTAAGGAATGTTAAGACTGCTTTAATAGTGTAGGGTTTTACAGAAAAATTAAAGTTATATCCTTATTACATTTAATATCTAGATATATGCAATGGTATCCTGTGAGAATTCAGAGGAATGATAGAAGTCAGATAGTCTAGTGGTTCCCAGACTTTGGGATTTATAGACCAGTAAATTTTCTCAAGAATGAAATAAAAATGAGAGACTGACATAAGATTGGCAACTTTTGATTTATTTATATTGTAAGATAAAAACATCAAATAATCACTATCATCTACTATTAAATTGAGTTCTTAAAATAAGACATTTTTATACCAAACTTTTATAAAAAATACTCAAATATAAATAAAAAATATGTATATATATATAAAATATATATATATAAAACACTGGTTCATATTTTTTTTTACAAATTACAACCAATTACAAAATATTGGTTCATATTTTTCTGTTTTTTGGCAGACTATTGAATATTAGTCATGATCCAATTGGCAGTTTTTGACATCTATGCCCATTGGCAGTTGAACATTCAGTGCTCCAGTTTTTCAAATGATGGGAAACCCACTAACAACAAATCACTGGGTGACTATTCAAGTTTAAAAGTGAAGACAACCAAGATGAGTTTGCTTAATATGGTAAAATTTACCATGATATTGCTTAGCTTGTTTTTGAATTCCTCTAAAAACATAGATCCTATAAAACATGGATTCCATTGATATACCTTTTATTTACATATAACTATAATTATACCAAATACACATTGCTCTGTTTATTCAGATAGTTTTAGCAGGATCTCATAGATGACATTTTACTGTGTGTTTAACTATGTTAGAGTTACACTTTTAAAAATCTGTAGATTTTTCTTGGGGCACCTGGGCGGCTCAGTCGGTTAAGCAGCTGCCTTCAGCTCGGGTTGTAATCCCAAGGTCCTGGGATCGAGCCCCACATCGGGGTCCCTGCTCAGTGGGGAGCCTGCTTCTCCCTCTGCCTGCTGCTCCCCCTGCTTGTGTTCTCTCTCTCTGTCAAATAAACAAATAAAATCTTTTTTAAAAATCTGTAGTTTTTTTCCATAATTTAGTCTCCCTCTTGAGAAGATTTTGTATTCAATTATTCTTTTGACAAGCATCAGTCTGTATTATTTCATGTCTCCTGGGCTGCCGAAGGCTGACATAAGTAATCACTAGGGTAGGAGAAGATTTGAGTGGCAATGAGAGGATACCCTGAGGGCTCGGAATCAGGGAAAGTAATGAGGGGCTAGCCTGGTACCACAAAATAAAATGGGAGGTGGCATTTTATCCAAATGCAAGACAAAAAGGAATTGTGCTGACTCTGACAATAGTATTAATATTTACCTCTCATAATTCTTCTCTTCTTTAAGATAAGAATCAGATAAGAATGAGGTCATGGGAGAAGAGACTTCTGAGAATGACTTTGAAGGGGGCCATTTAATTCCTGGCTGTAATAAGTTCATAACTGAACAGATTCTGAGCTCTATCTTCTCTCTTTCCTCTCACTCGTGATGCTTCAACTCCTCGATCCACTTCAGCCAAGGAAAATGTATTGGTCTGTTGATATAAATTTGAGAGCTGACAAGGGAGGTTTTGGAAACCATGATTGCTCTAAAGAATGTACGTGAAACCTTGTAAAATGATAGGTAATTAAAGTAAGAAATACGCCAAAATCTCAAAATTTATCATCTCTGGGCAGAGGGATTATAAGCACTTTTTATTACTTGTTCTTTTTTGTACTTTTCAGATGTTCAACTATATGTAAGTATCACTTTTACAAGCCCAAGAAACATGTTACGTATGTAGAAGAAAAAAAAAAAAAAAACCAGCAAGTGTGGACAACTGATTCAATTGAATATAGAGAATGTTGGCAGTGAAAGCAGCAGAATTTCCCACAAAATCCTTATATTTTAAGCAGTAATGGAAAAATATCTTAAACTAGAATAGAGAGGTGTTTGGTGGGTTACATAAGTAAACTATTTATCAAAGGAAACGTGTAAGGTAATTATATTTAATATGCTTAATCCTTGAACTGTGCCTTCTTAGCAATATCATAAGTCTTAAAAATGAGGCAGTATGAACCATGGTTCAGTTTGCTTTGTAAAATTGCAGGAGGTATTATGTAGGATAAGTTACAACACAACTACCTTTCCAGGGACTTACTTGGAAAGTAGAAGTCTAGGATGAGTGGAAACAGCAGAGATGTGAGGAGCCATAGTTTGAGGTGATTTGTGTGGGTAGAGACCCCCAGCAGTAGAGAGCACCTTTCAAAACTCCTCCAGCTTGAGTCATAGGTCCCTGAGGCATTCTCCTGCACCTGGGTAAATGTGGATTATTTTTTAGCCAACTCCTATGGTAATTAGACTGTTGCCTCCTGTATAGAGGACAGAATATCCTACTCATTTGAAAATCAGTGTATTGACATTTGAATCCAATCTTTAAGAACGTTTGAGCTATCTGGAATGTGGCATATTACACAGCTGATTTCTTTGGAGTTCTTTGGCCTTTATTTCTTTAAAGCACAATTTTAGATTTTAAAGGAAAAATGTCTTTGCCATTGACTGCATAGGAAGACCCAATGCCATGTTTATATGTAATCTAAACTAGTATTAAGTAGAGTGGAATTTGAATGACTAATACAATTATAAAATTTTTAAATGAAACTAGCACCAAAAATTCTTTAGTGTCCTCCATCCTTTTATCCTAAAACAAAGTTGTTAATTGGTGACGTGTAATGCCACCACTGAGAAATTGTGTTTCTTTTTAATATTTCTATTTTGGAAGGAACATTAAGTGCTTAGATTAAGTACTTCTATTTATCTCTATATGAGTCTGAAAAGATGACTGGATGACTCTTGTTTAGATAAAAACACAGGAAAAATGCAACTATCTCAAATTTAAAGGCCAAGAAAAAGTAATTACCCATATCAGAAACATAAATGACAATTCTTCATAGAAAAGATTTAGAGAACAGTTGAACTCCCAGGACTCACTCCCGATGGCAAATCACACAGCCTCACTTCCACATGCCAAGGGAATAACTTCATCTTTAAGTATTGTCTACTCCCCTCTCATTCCAAGGACTGTGCCAGATGGGAATTTTAAAGTTTGGGGTTATTATATCATCAACTCAGGAGAAGCAGAGCTGAGACAGATGTTAGGAAACTTCTAATCCAACTTCCTTGTTTTCATGTTTTTGGGGGGAATGAAGAACAACAGGAGAGAAAAAAACTTGCAGCATTCCCCTAGGTCACACAGAAAGGCAATTTGCTAATTACATGACAGTTACTTATATGGTTTCATTGTTTTTATGACAAACTTTGAAGCCTTACCTTCTCCCTCCTTCTTCACTGAATTTCCTTTCTCTTTGGAGACCATCATGATTAGGATAGAACACTGAGGTAATCACAGTATGTCCATAGACCCATCCTGATTGCTATCCAGTGTCCAGCACTCACAGATTCTTTACTGCTGAGTTGTAGCCTGTAAAACACCTGTTTTTGTCATTTTTCTCTGTAGTGAACACAAGTATGGGTATAAGTATGCATAGACCGACACACTCCTGGCCATGGGTTCATAGTCCCAATGGACTAACCGCACTGCATTCCTTTCTACTCAGGAAAGAACAATTGACTACAACAGTGATATTCTTTCCAGAAAAAAATCTTAAATATACTAAAAAATGTTTATTAATTAAATCGTTCACATATTCTCATACTTTAAGATATTTCTAGCCACCTCTCCAAACTGATCATAACTATGGGCACTGATATTCCCATTGAGAAGCGTTGCTTTGTGAAGTCACTTCATTTGATTTAATCCTTTGCATAATCTTATGTGGTAGGTACTAATTTTATCTCCATTTTATACCTGAAAAATCTGAAGCTCAGAGAAGTTAAGTAACTTGCCCAAAGTCCCACTGGCCAGTGGAGGAAAAGCCAGTATCCTGACCCTGGTGTCACTAATTCTAAAATAAGTGACCTTTCTCCTATGCTGTGGTTCCTTCTTTAAGAACTAAGTCTTAGATACATGAGTGATTCCATGCTTAGCTGGAATAAAAAGCTGCACATATTTGCAGAGTGCCTGACTCCCAGAGAAATGTAGCTTCTACCCTGTCCTCTCTACCATATTTTATCCCTCTCTTTAGAAGTAATGACTTTTTATTATCTTTTCAATTTAAAATGTATGTAAAAACAAATGCATGTGTTCCTCTCCCTTTCTTTCACAGACAGTAGTATAATACACTATTATGTATTTTTCCCCACTTTGCTTTTTTACTTAGCCGTACTTTCTGGAAATTGCTCCAAGGACATCCATAGACATATTCTCTATTCCTTTTACGGTTCCATAGCACTCTACCCGATGCATGTACTATAGTTCATTTAGCCAACTTCATTGGATAGATATTTGGGTTGGTTTTGGTCTTATTTTGTTATAAATACTATTTCAAAGAATAGATAGCCTTATGTATTTTTGTATACATATTTTTGTCTTTTTGTCATGCATCTTTAGGGTAGATTCATATGGGTAGTTAAAATTGCTAAGAAAGTAAATGCACATATAATTTTGTTACATATTAAATTCTATTCTCTAATAGTTGTATAGTTGTATTAGTTTACAACCCCAATCAGCAATTCAAGAGTGTCTTTCCCTCACAGTGTTGTTAACAAAATATTTGTCAAATGTAAATTTTTATCAAACTGATGAGAAAAAGCTTATAACAGTGCAGTTTTAATTTGTGTTTCTTATTATGAACAAATTTGAGTATCTTCTCTTACCCTATTTGTATCTCGTTTGTGCAATATTTGTTCATTTCTCTAGCCTATATTCCAGTGTTGTTTTATTTTCAGTTTTTAAGACCTCTTTATTTTAAGAATATTAATTTTTTTTATGTGAGAGACATTGCACGTATTTTTCTTAGACAAATGATAATTTGTCTTTTGGCATTTTAATTTTGTTACCATAAAACTGTTTGCCATAAAATTTCCATCATAATCAATGTCCCCTTATCAAGAAATAGTAACAGAGTAACCAGTTTGAGAAATAATTGTGTTTAAAAACACTATTGATATACTGTGGATTTTTGGAAATGTATAGTTACTATGAATCAGTGAAGATATCCACAAAAAAGAAGCAAGGTCAGTAATATTAAGATATATATTCTTCCCAAATTTATCTATGAATACAAGACAAACCCAATAAAAATTTCAGTAGGCTTTTTTTTAGAAATTGACAAGTTAATTCTAAAAATTACATAGACATGCAAATGACTGAGGATAGATAGCCAATGTAATTTTTTAAAAAAGAAAACAAAGTGGGAGGAATTATATTAACTGATTTTAAGACTTACTATGAAACTATGATTATTGGAGTGTAGAACTATATGTCTTATAATAGACATATAAGTCAATGGAACAGAATACAGAGTACAAAAATAGAGCTACACACATACACTGATTGCTGATGAAAACACAAAAGTAATTTAACAGAATTCTCCTAACATATGCAACAAGACTGCATTCCACAGACATTTGGCTAAACATGCCATTTTATGAACTTACAGAATAGGCAAGTCTAGTCTTGATAAAAATCAGATCAACTCTTGCTAGAAGTAAGTAATGGTTGGGGGAGGTGTTTACAAGGGTATTTACAAGGGTGTATACAGTTGTCAAATGTCACCAACATGTACACTTAAAATATATTTTTATTATAAATATATATCTCAAGTTTTATTTTAAAAACACCTCTCATATAACTGTTACCTCTCAGTAATGAATGTTTATTGCAATATTGTTTATAGTAGTAAAAAGATTGGACATAATTTAATCCAACAGTAGAAAAAGAGTTAACCTATAGCCAGAAAAGTTTGGAGGTGGGAATAATTAAAATTAATACAAATCAGCAAAAATACCTACTCATCAGTTTGCAACTAATATTGTGAACCATAACAACCAATAGACACACACTGTATGCTGGTTATTCCACATTTGCTTCCTTCAGACTCATTTTCTATCCTTCTATTCCCTACTTGTTGCCCTGCATAGTAAACTTTTAGGGCCAGGATTGCCCAGATTCCCTTGTTAGCTCAATAAACCTGTTGAACTTAGCCAATGAAAGCCATCAACAGTACACTGGAATGAAAAAGGAAGATGAGATAGAAGTATGTCTTTACCACATCTTCCCTGCTTTATTTAGGGGTTCTGGAAGTGGCTTAGGACTCTCAAGCCCATTGCTTCTTCTGTTGGGCAACCTCTCCTCCACGACTCCAGCTTTTATTGGCTCTAATAGCATTATTTATTTCCTTATTTCAAGGTTGGGATAGGATTAGCTTCCTGCTCTGCTATCTCTGGGTACTTCAACATCCCTTACTGTTTTTATTAACTCTGCCACACTTGTGTTAAATAGTCCCTTTATTAAGGACTCTTGAATTGCTCCATCTTTTTTTAGATTTTTTTAATTAACATATAATGTATTATTTGTTTCAGTGGTACAGGTCTGTGATTCATCAGTCTTACACAACTCACAGCGCTCACCATAGCACATACCCTCCCCAGTGTCTATCACCCAGCCACCCCATCCCTCCCACTCCGCTCCACTCCAGCAACCCTCAGTTTGTTTCCTGAGATTAAGAGTCTCTTATGGTTTGTCTTCCTCTCCAGATTCATCTTGTTTCATTTTTCCCTCCCTTCCCCTATGATCCTCTGTCTTGTTTCTCAAATTTCTCATATCCGTGAGATCATATGATACTTGTCTTTCACTGATTGACTTATTTCACTTAGCATAATACCCTCCGGTTCCATCCACGTCATTGCAAATGGCATGATTTCATTTTTTGATGGCTGCATAATATTCCATTGTGTATATATACCACATCTTCTTTATCCATTCATCATTGAAGGACATCTAAGCTCTTTCCATAGTTTGGCTATTTTGGACATTGCTGCTATAAACATTGGGATGCAGGTGCCCCTTCGGATCACTACGTTTGTATCTTTGGGGTAAATACCCAGTAGTGCAATTGCTGGGTCATAGGTAGCTCTATTTTCAACTTTTTGCAGAACTTCCATTCTGTTTTCCAGAGTGGCTGCACCAGCTTGCATTCCCACCAACTGTGTAGGAGGGTTCCCCTTTCTCCACATCCTCGCCAACATCTGTTGTTTCCCGACTTGTTAATTTTAGCCATTCTGACTGGTGTGAGGTGGTATCTCATTGAGGTTTTGATTTGGATTTCCCTGATGCCAACTGATGTTGAGCACTTTTTCATGTGTCTGTTGGCCATTTGGATGTCTTCTTTGCAGAAATGTCTGTTCATGTCTTCTGCCCATTTCTTGATTGGATTATTTGTTCTTTGGGTGTTGAGTTTGGTAAGTTCTTTATAGATTTTAGATACTAGCCTTTTATCTGATATGTCATTTGCAAATATCTTCTCCCATTCTGTCGGTTGTCTTTTTTTTTTTTTTTTTAAGATTTTATTTATTTATTCATGAGAGACAGAGAGAGGGAGAGAGAAGCAGAGGGAGAAGCAGGCTCCCAAGGAGCAGGGAGCCTGATGCAGGACTCGATCCTAGGACCCTGGGATCATGACCTGAGCCGAAGGCAGACGCTTAACCGTCTGAACCACCCAGGCGCCCAGTTGTCTTTTGGTTTTGTTGACTGTTTCTTTTTCTGTGCAAAAGCTTTTTATCTTGATGAAGTCCCAATAGTTCATTTTTGCCCTTGCTTCCCTTGCCTTTGGCGATGTTTCTAGGAAGAAGTTGCTGTGGCTGAGGTCGAAGAGGTTGCTGCCTGTGTTCTCCTCAAAGATTTTGATGGATTCCTGCCTCACATTTAGGTCTTTCATCCATCTTGAGTCTATTTTTGTGTGTGGTGTAAGGAAATGGTCCAGTTTCATTCTTCTGCATGTGGCTGTCCAATTTTCCCAACACTATTTGTTGAAGAGACTGTCTTTTTTCCGTTGGACATTCTTTCTTGCTTTGTTGAAGATTAGTTGACCATAGAGTTGAGGGTCCATTTCTGGGCTCTCTATTCTGTTCCATTGATCTATGTGTCTGTTCTTGTGCCAGTACCATACTGTCTTGATGATGACAGCTTTGTAATAGAGCTGGAAGTCCGGGATTGTGATGCCACTGGCTTTGTTTTTCTTTTTCAACATTCCTCTGGCTATTTGGTCTTTATTGGTTCCATTTCTTTGAAAAAAGTGGATGATATTTTGAGAAGGTTTGCTTTAAATGTGTAGATTGCTCTAGGTAGCATAGACATTTTCACAATATTTGTTCTTCAAATCCAAGAGCATCGAACATTTTCCATTTCTTTGTGTCTTCCTCAATTTCTTTCATGAGTGTTCTATAGTTTTCTGAGTACAGATTCTTTGCCTCTTTGGTTAGATTTATTCCTAGGTATCTTATGGTTTTGGGTGCAATTGTAAATGGGATTGACTCCTTAATTTCTCTTTCTTCTGTCTTGTTGGTGTATAGAAATACAACTGATTTCTGTGCATTGATTTTATATCCTTCCACTTTACTGAATTCCTGTATGAGTTCTAGCAGCTTTGGGGTGGAGTCTTTTGGGTTTTCCACATAAAGTATCGTATCTTCTACAAAAAGTGAGAGTTTCACTTCTTCTTTGCTGATTTGGATGCCTTTTATTTCCTTTTGTTGTCTGACTGTTGAAGCTAGGACTTCTAGTACTATGTTGAATAACAGTGGTGATAGTGGACATCCCTGCCGTGTTCCTGACCTTAGGGGACAAGCTCTCAGTTTTTCCCCATTGAGTATGATATTCGCTGTGGGTTTTTCATAGATGGCTTTTATGATATTGAGGTATGTACCCTCTATCCCTACACTGTGAAGAGTTTTAATCAAGAAAGGATGTTGTACTTTGTCAAATGCTTTTTCTGCATCTATTGAGAAGATCATATAGTTCTTGTTCTTTCTTATATTAATGTATGGTATCACATTGATTGATTTGTGGATGTTGAACCAACCTTGCAGTGGAGGAATAAATCCCATGTGGTCATAGTGAATAATCCTTTTAATGTACTGTTGGATCTTATTGGCTAGTATTTTGGTGAAAATTTTTGCATCCATGTTCATCAGGGATATGGGTCTGTAGTTCTTTTTGATGGGGTCTTTCATTTTGGGATCAAGGTAATGCTGCCTCATAAAATGAGTTTGGAAGTTTTCCTTCCATTTCTATTCTTTGAAACAGCTTCAGAAGAATAGGTATTAATTTTTCTTTAAATGTTTGGTAGAATTCCCCTGGGAAGCCATCTGGCCCTGGCCTCTTGTTTGTTGGGAGATTTTTGATTACTGCTTCAGTTTCCTTAGTGGTTATGGGTCTGTTCAGGTTTTCTATTTCTTCCTGGTTCAGTTTTGGTAGTTTTTATGTCTCTAGAATGCATCCATTTCTTCCAGGTTATCTAATTTGCTGGCATATAGTTGCTCATAATATGTTCTTATAATTGTTTGTATTTCTTTGGTGTTGGTTGTGATCTCTCCTCTTTCATTCATGATTTTGTTGATTTGGGTCATTTCTCTTTTCTTTTTGATGAGTCTGGCCAGGGGTTTATCAATCTTGTTAATTCTTTCAAAGAACCAGCTCCTAGTTTCGTTGATCTGTTCTACTGTTCTTTTGGTTTCTATTTCATTGATTTCTGCTCTGATCTTTATTATTTCTCTTCTCCTGCTGGGTTTAGGCTTTATTTGTTGTTCTTTCTCCAGCTCCTTTAGGCGTAAGTTTAGGTTGTATATTTGAGACCTTTCTTGTGTCTTGAAAAAGGCTTGTATTGCTATATACTTTCCTCTTAGGACTGCCTTTACTGCATCCCAGTGATTATGAACAGTTGTGTTTTCATTTTCATTTGTTTCCATGATTTTTTTAATTCTTCTTTCATTTCCTGGTTGACCCATTCATTCTTTAGTAGGATGCACTGTAACCTCCATGTATTTGAGTTCTTTCCAACTTTCTTCTTGTGATTGAGTTCTAGTTTCAAGGCATTGTGGTCTGAAAATATGCAGGGAATGATCCCAGTCTTTTGGTACTGGTTGAGACCTGATTTGTGACCTAGGATGTGATCTATTCTGGAGAATGTTCCATGGGCACTAGAGAAGAATGTGTATTCTGTTGCTTTGGGATGGAATGTTCTGAATATATCTGTGAAGTCCATTTGGTCCAGCGTGTCATTTAAAGTCTTTACTTCCTTGTTGATCTTTTGCTTAGATGATCTGTTCATTTCAGTGAGGGGGTTGTTAAAGTCCCATACTATTATTGTATTGTTGTCAATGTGTTTCTTTGCTTTTGTTATTAATTGGCTTTTATAATTGGCCACTCCCATGTTAGGGGCATAGATATTTACAATTGTTAGATGTTCTTGTTGGATAGACCCTTTAAGTATGATGTAGTGTCCTTCGTCATCTCTTATTATAGTCTTTGGTTTAAAATCTAATTTGTCTGATGTAAGGATTGCAACCCCAGCTTTCTTTTGGTGTCCATTAGCATGGTAAATTGTTTTCTACCCCCTCACTTTAAACCTGGAGGTGTCTTTGAGTCTCAAATGTGTCTCTCGCAGGAAGCATATTGATGGGTCTTGTTTTTTTTTTATCCAGTCTGATAATTTGATTGGGGCATTTAGCCCATTTACATTCAGGGTAACTATTGAAAGATATAAATTTAGTGCCATTGTATTGCCTTTAAGGTGACTGTTACTGTATATTGTCTGTGTTCCTTTCTGGTCTGTTACTTTTAGGCTCTTTCTTTGCTTAAGAGGACCCCATTCAACATTTCTTGTAGGGCTGGTTTGGTGTTTGCAAATTCTTTTAGTTTTTGTTTGTGCTGGAAGCTTTTTATCTCTCCTTCAATTTTCAATGTCAGCCTAGCTGGATATAGTATTCTTGGCTGCATATTTTTCTCATTTAGTGCTCTGAATATATCATGCCAGTCCTTTCTGGCCTGCCAGGTCTCTGTGGATAGGCCTGCTGCCAATCGAATGTTTCTACTGTTGTAGGTTACAGATCTCTTGTCCCGAGCTGCTTGTAGGATTTTCTCTTTGTCTCTGAGACTTGTGAGTTTTACTCTTAGATGTCGGGGTGTTGACTTATTTTATTGATTTTGAAGGGGGTTCTCTGTGCCTCCTGGATTTTGATGCCTGTTTCCTCCCCCAAATTAGGGAAGTTCTCTGCTATAATTTGCTCCAATATACCTTCTGCCCCTTTCTCTCTTTCTTCTTCCGTGATCCCAATTATTCTAATGTTGTTTTGTTTTATGGTTATCATTTATCTCTCAAATTCTTCCCTTGTGATCCAGTAGTTGTTTATCTCTCTTTTTCTCAGCTTCTTTATTTTCCATCATTTGGTCTTCTATATCACTAATTCCCTCTTCTGCCTCATTTATCCAGCAGTTAGAGCCTCCATTTTTTATTGCACTTCATTAATAGCCTTTTTATTTCGACTTGGTTAGATTGTAGTTCTTTTATTTCTCAAGAAAGGGATTCTCTAGTATCTGCTATGCTTTTTTCAAGCCCAGCTAGTATCTTTAAAATAGTCATTCTGAACTCTAGTTCCAACATCTTACAAATGTCCATATTGATTAGGTCCTTGGCAGTCAGTACTGCCTCTTGTTCTTTTTTTTGAGGGGAGTTTTTCCATCTTGTCATTTTGTCCAGATGAGAGTAGATGAATGAGAGAACAAAATGCTATAAAAATGCTTAAAGTGTAACAATGACTCCATAAAAATATACACTTCCAGAAAGTGGTAACTTTTCTGTTCAGAGAGTTGCTTCTATTCTTTTCTTTGATCTTCTGTTGAGTTTGTAGGTGTTTTGAATGGTTTGATAACTATCTAGCTGAATTCCTGGGACCAGAAGAAATTTAGGTCTCCTACTCCTCCTCCATCCTGCTCTTCCCCTTCCTTGAATTGCTCCATCTTAACAAAATTCTGTTTCTCACCAAGACATATCCACCCTCATCTTTCTGCAGTATTCCTAATTGCATAGAACAGTTTTACCTTACTACTGTTAAAGCAACCAAAATAAAATTAGGCCAACGCATCTGAAAACAGATTTCTCAGTTGCTATCATTTGACCATTTTCCATTGAGTAATTTGTGTAGACTTGCTTTAGACATTTTAGTTCTACTCTTTCTGAGGATATTTCTAACATTAAATGGAATTTAACTTAATCATTCAAACATATTTTTACAGCTTTTTGACCTGTTTTAACTATGACTTTGACTTCTCTATGATTTCTTTTTCTTCCTTTACCAAATGTAATAGAGAATTCAGTTTTTGGGTCTGAGAACCCCTGTAGGTTTATATACTTATCATTTTGCGTTTTCATAAAATTTAGACAGGACAGCTTTACAAGTACACCAGTATTTTTATTTATTAGGTATAAATATGCCTTCTCTAGCTTGGTCAGATTTCCTCAAGCCTTTCTTAAATGATTTTGCACTGCTAAAACCTTTTGTGCTCAGTAAACAATTGATTTAGATATTGTTAAATCATTAACCTGCCAACTTCCTCTTCTCCTTTCTTTGCTGAATAACACGGTTAGTGTTTGCTGTTCTCTGTTAGCTCTGAGCTAAAATTCAGAAGGAAGCAGTGCTAAGAATTGTGATCAGTGATTCCAAGTGAAGCAGCTGCCCTTGTCAAACATTTCTTCCTTGACTAAGAAAGATGAGAAGTCAGTCTTATTTAATCTGATCATCCTGATGATGCTGCTCTGATAATGAAAAATTTTAGTTTATTTGGAATCAGAACTTCTACCAATATTAACCAGTTATCTTTCCGGGACAGAACATTGGAACAACCTTGGTCCAGAAACATTATTACTTGTGCAGATGCTGACAACACAGTAGAAGCTGTTTGCCATTTATGAAAATCAGAATCAGTTTAGTACTAAATCAAGAACCCATGAAGGCTTTGCTTCAGTGGGTGATTTCTTTGATTAGCTATAACTTCAGGTTTGTGAATACAGGAGGTGATTATCTTTGCTTATGAAAGACAAATTCCTATTGCAAAAGGACAAGAAATCTATCCCCTTTTTGACGATGACACCAATCAGTTCTAATGTGAACTATAATTCTTCAGTGCCCTGTAATTTTCCTAAAAGCATCCAGATTGGAAAATGCTGTTCAAACTGACGGCTTCTTTCTCTCTTTATGTACTTGCACAGCAGGCAGATATAGAAATGACAGAAATGTGTCCTGTTTCATTACTTAATCTTTTCAATGGATATCATGCTATCTCTTTATTGTACAACTGGAGAAAGGGCTTCTTTGCTGTCATGGTTACAATATGTCAGTGCTGGAATTTTAAATTGAGATATGTTGTAGTTGATGAGAGCTTTTCTGCAATCTCTAACATTGTCCCTGTCATTGATAACCCTGCAGAAGAAAGTCTTTGTTTCAAAGTGCCTAATCCAGTTTTCTCAGTGATGATGAAGTCACTGGATGATCAAGAGGAGTATAAAATTCAATAGTTGGAGAATGAAATTGTCTTTATTGGTTCTCTTCAGCAAATACCACACTTTTATGTTCTTTTTCAGAAAATATTAAATATTTCAGTAAATATTTCCCCAGGGGTTTTCATTGATACCCAATTATCATTATTTTAAACCCTAATATTCTTTACAAAAATGTCACATTCACTGAAATAGGACATTTTATGTACTATTAGCCTATTTTCTCCTCAGTTTTTCTTTAAAGATTCTATTTATTTATTTGTCAGAGAAAGAGAGTGCACAAGCAGGGAGAGCGGCAGGCAGAGGGAGAAGCAGGCAAGAGAGCAAGGAGCCAGATGTGGGACTCGATCCCAGGACCCCGAGATCATGACCTGAGCCAAAGGTAGATGGTTAACCGACTGAACCAGCCAGGCATCCCCTCTTCAGTTTTTCTATAACAATATTTCTTAGATAACAGGTGCTTTCTCTACTTATTATCTAGAATTCAAAATTTATCTACATGGGTTATCTACACAGGTGTTTAACAAATTTAAAAATATAATCTATTTTGATATTATTAGTCTGTTTATGTGAAAACGTGAATTAACTCATCTGGAAGCATGAATTAGGCCAAAATTATAGTGAAGTATTTCTGAAAAGTTATGTTCATTACATCACCTATAATTTAGTATTCAGCATCTAAAAACTCCAAATTAAACAATCACAATATTCCTTCTAACTTTTAGTATTCCCCATCATGTCCCTTTGAAAATGATTGCATTAGCCCAATTTTTAAAAGGGAGGAATGATCTTTAAAAAAAAAGAGAGAGAGAGAGAGGAATGAGTCAGAAAGATGGTAAAAAGCTGTAGGTCCAAATATGTGTTTGTATTTTTCTATTTATATTTTCACTGTAATGATTGTAGTATTTTATTCTGAAAAATGAAGTTTCTGAGAGGAGAAAGTAGCATAAGCTCAGTTACAACCATTGTTCCTTTGCAAATGGACTACATGGTGGTTTTATGATAAGCATATTGCAACATTAAGAATTTATGTTTTGCCTGAGCCACATAAAATATGATTTAAAAACCAATCTTGTCTTGGTGATCTGTAAACAAAATTTTCTAAACTTACATACATATGTGTATTTCCTCTTCTAAGATCGTAAATGCTTCCAGATAATCATTTATATTTCCATTCTTACTTATTAAAGACAAAGCTATTTATTTTTTCTGGTGCTTTAAGACACCTTATTTATGTCCTGACCAACCTAGGCTTCTGCTGTGCACCTGTGGTCAGGCTAATCTCTTGCCTGGTATTACCTTAATCCAACTTCATAATTTTATCAAACTTGATCACTTGACATTGGGCTATCATCCATGTAGGGGACAGTTTACCTCTGGTCCTTCCTTACTTCTATGATTAAACCATTTGGAGTCCCAACCCAAGCACAGGGTTTTACCAGATTCCCCAGTTGTTGGGGACACTGCTTTTTCTTCTGTATGCCAAGCTAAGTAAGTCTGATGAAGCAGCCTCTTTAGGAATCAACAGATGCCCCTGGAAAGCAGTTCCAATTGCTTATGTCTCTGTTTTCCCATCTTCTCCTAAATCTTGGCCTGAGAATTCTTCAATATCTTTATATTTATATGATACCAATGTGTATTTTTTTTAAATTGTGTTCTTTTTTTTTTAAAAATGTCATCTGAGTGAGTGCTGGTCTGAGTTGTCTGGCTTTCCATTAGTACAAGCGGAAGGCTCATTATCTTTTTAATTTTCATATAGATCTTATAGCTCATATCAACTAATATGGATAATATATGATATAGGTAATTTACAAATGTGTTTTTCTATACTTGTTTCACCTTGGAAACTTTTATTTCCCCAATAAAACTAAGCTTTTTCAAACAATGGCTATTTTATGTATTTTTCCATATACACTTCTGTAGCACCACTCACCTCATGCCCCAAATTCTAACTCAGGACTGAAATGTAAATAAACACAATTATATCCTTACTACCTTGATATGATAAATCCCTGAGTCAATTAACATAGGAAGAAATTGGTTTTATTTTTATTTAAAATAAATTATTATGGGTAGAAGTTAATTAGGATTAAGAAAGTAATGCTTTTCTGGGGGCGCCTGGGTCGCTTAGTCCGTTAAGCATCTGACTCTTGATTTCGGCTCAGGTCATGATCTCAGGATTGTGGGGTCGAGCCCCGCATCAGGCTCAGCAGAGTCTGCTTCTCCTTCTCCTCCAACTCTCTCTTTCTCTCTCAAATAAAGAAATATTTTTTTAGAAAGAAAGTAATGCTCTTATTTATTACTGTTATTTTTATTATTGTTGTTTGTGTTTCATACATTGTAATCACCATCCCTTCTTGCCCTTTGTCCATAGCACATCTTTCTGGCATCTTCTTTTGATGAGTCATTTATTTTGGTCACATCGCTTGTCCTATGTATATTTCTTTTCAATACAATTATGTTTCTGGCAGAGCTAGAAAGCCCAACTCCTGGCTACCTTCTAAACAGTGGTCATTGTTCTTTGGACCTCAGGACATCTAAGGACGCATGGAACAAATTGAGCCAATCAGATGCTTTCTCCAGAGAGTTAGGAATTAGATTCTAATCCATTTTCTTCAGTTGTGGAATTGCAAAAATGACATGAAAAGTACTGAAGTAGCCGTGTCTATAATAGACATAAAAAAGTCGGTCTGCAGAGGGATAAGAAAAATGGGACAGTTACCATGAGATAAGCAAATAAGAGAGGCCATGCCGTACCCGAGATGGAAGCCTCCTTTTCATTTTCTGAGCGTGAACTTGTTTTTGTTAACTGTGACACCTAATTGCATGAAGCATTGAGATATTTTTTTAATCCTATTACGTCTCCCCTCTCCGCCTCCCCGCTTTTTTTTTTTTTTTTTTTTGGCAAAGGCTAGTACAGGTGAGTTCTATTCCTTGTCTAAATAATTTTTCACCAGGGCAAGACCATTTCATGAAATTACTTTTTGATCATTTGGGTTATTTTTATCTCTATCTGAATGAATAACTGGTAGTTTATTACAGCTTCTTGTTTTGCCCCCAATTTTAATTTATTTGAGATCTAAACTAACTGGAATTATATACATAGAAAACCACTTTATAAGTTCTTATAGTAGGTTCTAGTACTTAATGAATAAGTGAATACTTTGAACTAGGGAGAAAAATAAAACAAAATGCTTGAGTCAATCTCATTGGGTTACAGAAAATCCTTTCCAGACATATGCTGTTATGTGATCTTTTTTTCTAAGGTAAACTTTCAGATAGAGGCCCCAAATGAGGCAATAAAATGCCTTTGAAAAATCCCAAGGAAAAGAAGTATCATAAATCTTTCCAATTCTTGATTTATGCTACATTGTTTATAATTAACCATACAAGGAACTAAGTCACAGAGACCCTATGGAATTGTTTCCTTGAAAGAACCTTTTCAGAATGAACCACTGAGAGATTTTAGAGATCACTCTACAGCCAAGTTTTCTTGACTTGTGAAAATGTACTAAAAAATAGCACAACACTGGGAGATTTTATTTTATGTGGGTACAGAATAAATCAGCTGTACTTAAAAAAAAATGTTTCTTGGAAATGATAGGATTCATGCAGCAACCTTTAATGCCTGTGGAAAACTGAAAATTCTGTGCTTTTAAGTAGCAGTTTCAGAAAATGATTCCCTTTTCCTTGTTTACTTGCAAAACCAATAGTAATTAAACGTCAGTAGGCAGGAGCAATTCAACTTCAGGGTTTTTAGTAAGTAAAAATTTACATGGATACAGTCCCTTCTTGAATTTGCAGAACAATGAGTTAGCAGACAATCAGCTTAAATAATATCTACTTGGAAAGACAAAGCAAAAACCCATGAAAAACATAATGACAAAGGCAGTTTTTATTACATATTTAGAAGCACATGCTCCTATGACAAATTCTAAACTGCACCCAAAGGACTGAGAACACGGTGCTAATGATGTGTAAGACCAAGACCAGGGAGAGCTGTGGTGGAAGAGGATCATTGTGATCTGGACGCTTTTCAAAGGAAAATGTCCTCTGTTAAGAGGAATTAGGAAGTAGGCCAGGTGTCCTTCCTGCTAAGGATACAATATAAGGAAATACCTTAACCATTTTTTTTTTCATTACAAATAATGGCAAATAAAACACAAAGTATCAGTTGATCTCAAAAAAAGTATAATTTGGGAAGACTAATTCCCGGGATGGGAATAGGCTGTGGAAAAAATGCTCTAAAGGATTTGAATGTAAATCATAGAAAGGACATGGCCTCCTGCAATGAATGCCATTGGAGTAGCTAGGGATCCTATTATCAGCTTGAGCAAAAGCAAAGTAAGATCTGATGTTGCAACATTTGTCCTTCAATCAGATTTCTCTGGGCAGCTTGTGCTGTCCTCCAAATTCTTATTTTCTCCTGCTCTTCTTGACTGTCGTGATCATTAGCATTTGAGGGAGACTTGGATTTGGGAAACACACCCAATCTTCCAAGGGTGAAAGGGGGTTTGGCAAGTAGCTCTTCCACCTTGCTTACACTGAACTTGGTAATGGAGCCTCTGAAGAATGGAGGGGGTAAAGGGAAATTAAGATTCCTTTCCCAACTGCTTGCTGGACCAGTGGTTCTCAACACCCATCACATGCCATGACCACTTGTAGAGCTTTTTATATGCAGAAGGCTACTCTGACTCCTCTGATATTTGACATTCTGATTATGCTGATTAGGTAGCTCTGGATGGGGAAGAGATGACCATCAGTGCTGTGACAAACACTTCACAGGCAGTTCTTGTGAGCAGCCACAATTAAGACCTACAGGTTAGGTTCAGGAAAGTGGAGAAATACACATTCCGAACAGGGTTACTTTTTCAACACATACCTGTATGCGTCCTTTTTTCTTATGCTTTCCATTAATTGTAATTGTTTAATTGTAATCTGGTGCCATTTTGACCACTTGCACTTTTAGCATTTAACAATGCCCCTCAAATGTAGTAGTTAACCAGTAAGTGTTTGCTAAATGCATCTTTCAAACCTGATGTCAATCTGGATGGATATTACTGCTTCCAACTTAAAGTTAGTAAACCTGAAAGCTTGAAGCCCACTTAAATTACTCAGAGAATTATCAGAAATAGCCCTCAGGACCTTGTGTTGAGGTGAAGATAATATTTCACGTCTATCAGTTTACTTATTTCAACTAATTGTCCTCTGGCAATCAAAATAGTGGTGACCTCACCCTTACAGGCTACTTAAAGGGAAATTGGAAAGCCACCCCCAAACAAACTTTAATCCATACTTTGTCACAGACCAGCCCTAAAGAAGGAGCTCTAGACAGATACATCAAGCATTTGCTGATTGTCTTCTTCCACCATCCTCTTTATACACATCGCAGTACAATATAATCAGTTTAGTAGTTTTGAAACAAATACATATAATTTAAGCAGCTCTTATAGAATAAAAATTAGCATGGACATAGCCCCATCTCCCCTATATTCCTACAGTTCCTAAATCAACTTTTATTCTCTTTCTAGCATTTTAACCTCATGCCATGGAAAATAACTAAACCATACTTCTTTTGCCTCTATGAGAAAAATCTAATGAGAAAAATCAATTATACTTAAAATATGGGTTTAATTAGGTTTTCAAATCACCTGATATGGGGAAAATCTATGTCATGTTAATCTGTTTGTAAGATTAAAAATGGTGTAAAAGTCTTCAAAAAGGTGATCCATACTCTCTGCTTTAAAGAGAACTTGAACTTTGCTGAGAGAACTGGATCATCTTCAGTGTTAATTTCTTCTATAATTTTTGGTTTAATTATTCATTATTATACTAAGGTGAGTTTGGGTTTGCAAATTTGTAAGGCATTTGCTACTAAAGGTAGCTTTTAGAAATTTGTACAAAATCAGGCATCAAGGGGAAAATTACACAGTTTGGGGACAATCCAAAATTTAGCATGGGACGTAGTATTCTGCCACTGTTTTTGAGATGAGGACATGTGCTTTGAAGTGAACGAAATCATGTATTTTCACTATTCACATTTGTCCCAACATGTGTTTCTGTGTTTGTCTATAAATGTAGGTACCCTCTACTAAGTAGAAGTCGTTAATGACTGGCGGTCTCTCCACCCACAATTTTCCTACTAGATAGCATGTTACAATGAAAGCAAGTTCTAGACCAAATTTTGTTACTATCAGTGAGGCTAATAATGGGCCCCAGAGCAAAAATCATCATGTTCTGTAAGCTCTGTGAATTTCTGTTCTATGTCCTTCTAAGTACTTCATTAAGCCCCTTGGCTGAGAGGTTCACTCCATTGTAAAGTGGTGATGTTTTAAGACAGCTCAAGTGAAGGGGCTCCTGGGTGGCTCAGATGGTTAAGCGTCTGACTTTTAATTTTAGCTCAGGTCATGATCTCAGGGTCATGAGATCGAGGGCCATGTGGGACCCTGTGCTGGGTGTGGAGCTTGTTTAAGATTCCCTCTCCCTTCTGCCCCTCTCCCAAGCTCATGCGCGCCCATGCTTACTCTCTTAAAAAAAAAAAAAGACAGCTCAAGGAAACTTTTGATTGTTTCGGGCAATGCAACATTTCATGAAGGGGTTGACATGGGGCCAAATGGAATTCTAGACCTAAATAATTATTCTTGAGGTAGAAGATTGATAGACTCTTCAGTTTCTTATGCTCCCTTCATGCAGTGGAGAATGCTGTATCAGTACAGTATTTTAAACCAACCCATACACTGTAAACAAATTCATTGCACCAATGAAATACTAATTGTTACATTTGCACTGATATATAAACTTGATAGTGAGGACCTAGATAGCAGTAATTGAAGCACTGATGGTAGTTGGGTTAGGACTTCTGATGGGAGCATTTGAAAGGCTTGTTAACCACCTCTGGTATGTCTATTTGTGATTAGAACACCTCAAAGATGAACCAACTTTCCACAGTTATATCATTTTCTCATTCACAAATATATCATGCTGTCTATGCTGAATTGATTTTAAGCAAATTACATCTAATATATCAATGTGGTAAGAGAGTTTATCAGGCAGGATTTAGAGTTGCCTTTAGATCAGTATGTAGTTTGGACATTTACCTAAAAATTTTCCCTCCTCTGCTGGAAACACCTGCAGAACACTCATAATGCTGCACTCATGCCCCATGAAGTTTGCTTGTTCTCTCTACCCAACAGAGGTTAAAGGTGATCCTGCTACCATTGGTCACTTTGTCATCTAGTATATGTGCTGCCGAAGCGAGCACGGTCACTTTGTCATCTAAACTTGCCATGTGCTATGGTCTGAATGTTGGTGTCCCCTCAAAATTCATATGTTGAAATCCTACCCCCCCCCCCCCAGTGATGGTATTAGGTCATGGGGCCTTTGGGAAATGATTATGTCATGAGGACAGAGTCCTTGAATGGAATTAATGCCCTTATAAAAGAGACCCTGGAGAGCTTGCTTACCCCTTCTTGCCTTGTGCATTTATAGTGGAAAGACAGGCACTGGTGAGGAAGCAGTTCTTACCAGACACTGAATCTGCCAGTATTATCATCTTAGACTTCTAACCTCCAAAACTGTGAGAAGTCAGTTTCTGTTTTCTTATAAGTTACCCTATCTGTGATATTTTGTTATAGCAGCCAGAATGGACTAAGACACTGTGGGATATTGAAACAGGAATTTTACTTGGTGTTCTGTCATCCAAAGTATCATAGGGTTTGTGTATCATGATCATCAGTAAAACCTGAAAAGGAAGACTTCCTTCTATAACCAGGAGCCCTGCCAGGAGTCTGGTCTGAAATAGGGTATAAACTCTTTATTCTTCACCTGTCAGAAGGTCTTTGGAAGCCCTGAACTAAACTGGAGGAATTCACCACTAGTCACTGGCAGTTAATGTTTTTTGGACACAGAGACATGCTTCCTGGAATCAATCCAAATGCTTACCCAATCTCTTGCCAAATAATTCAAAACTACCATGCGCTGTTTTGTTCTGTTCTGCTTTCAAACTGCAACCCACAAGACAATTTTTCTTTTAAGTGCAACAGCTTTTATTGTCTCTAAAATATTTACCTAAAACAAGATGAACAAAGGTGTGAACGGCAGGTGGGTGGAGAAGCAGACTGATAACTGGGAAGGCACCATCCCCATGACTCTTCCTGGGATGTGCAGTTCCTCTCAGGCTCCTGCTTCATCTATAAACAGTTCTTGTCCCGGCTGAGAAGGTTCCTCAGCATCCCTTCTGCCCACAAACAATAAAGAGTGGACCAGAACTTACAAAGTCATATCTAATTCGAAGACTCTCTGCTAGACGGAATGATGTCCTGCAGTCCTCTGGTGCCCCCAGAAGGAGGCAGAAGAGCAGTCAGCTTCTCACAAGTCCCCCAGATTGGCCATGGATGTAACCTTGGGGGCAGAGAGAACTTGCTGAAGTCAGGGTGCTTTGATAGCGACCTCTGAGGAAGTGACTGAAAAGAGGAGGCTGGGTGGGCCACTCAGCTGGCCTCACTGCAGCAGATGGTCAGCTCAGAAGGGATCATGGGAGGCCAGCACAAAATGGGCAGAAGCCATGCAGAGCCATTCAGTAAACCACCAGTCAAGCATCAACACCAGAGAGCATGAGGGTAGTCTGGAAGGGCTGAATTTTAAAGCTACATTGCCTGAGAAAACTGCATGACTGAAATTTGAACTCATGACCGTTAAAAAAATGATTTACTCATCCAGTTGGCTTTTATGTAACAGTTCTAACTTTACGCAAGGTTGAGCTTATCTGGAATGAAAGCAGTCTAGAAAATAGGCTCTTTGAAGAGCTGTACAAGGCATGACGTTTTTATAGACCAAGTGAGCAGGAACAAGGCACGTACTGATTGCTTAAAGCTGGGTTACTTTCCTTATATGGAGCAAAGGGAAGTCTTGGAGCCAGGGTAGTTAACTGGTGCTGAGCTATCAAGTGCTGATTGGCTGACCTAGGCCTTCCTCTTCTGGGAGAGCTGAACAAAGAAACTTGTGTTGGTTTGCTGACAGATACATATGGATCTATCTATTATCTATCTATCTACAGATAAATGCGGATCATCACATTGCATTGCTTCCCTTTTTTTTTTTTTTTTTTTTTTAGAGAGAGACATAGTGTGAGCAGGAGAGTGGGGAGTGGCTGGCAGAAAGAGAGAGAGAATCCTAAGCATGCTCCAGGCCCAGCACGGAGCCTGCCACAGGGCTACATCTCTCCAGACCCTGAGATCATGACATGAGGCAAAATCAGGAGTCAAAACACATAAGGCTATTTATTGCAGCATTTTTTGCTATAAGATAAAACTGGAAGCAGCCTACATGTGCATCAGTAAGGGACTGAATAAGTACTTCCATATAGTGCAATATGGTGAAGTCATTAAAATTGAAGTGGTAAAACAAAACAGAACAAAAAGAGTCCAACACTTAAGCAACTGAGCCACCCAGGTGCCCCCTCCCACCTTTCTTTGCATCACTTCCTCTTATTTCCTGACCTGACCTTGCACCTCAGTCTCCGCTCTTGAGAGAATTCAGACTAAAGCACTCAGTCAAGCCCTCAGCACTGGCTTCTTACTTACATGTGAAGATAAGTTCTCTCTGGAAGGATTCCTCAGCTTTCTGCCTCCCATACATCTGTAAATAGACCTAAGTCCAGGTGGTGCCATCTTGGACAATCTTGTCTAAATTTGGGCCAGGCAAGAGTTCATTCTGGGGAAGGCTATGATTCAAAATGAAATACTGGCCATGATGAGCCCTTAAAAAAAGTATAGACAAGGTAATTCAAGGGGGCGCTTGGCTAGCTCAGTCAGTAGAGCATCCGACTCTTGATCTTGGGGTCATGAGTTGAAACCCCATATGTTGGGTGTAGAAATTACTTTAAAAAAAAAAAAAGAGTCAGTAACAAAGACGAAGGAAAGAGAAAACAGAAACTTGGCATAAAACACCTAAAATGAAAAGGAAAATTTACCTCAAACTTATTAGATCTAGCTCAAAGACGGTTTAGATTTTCAATGCACTCTATTAATATAAAGCAGTTCCAATAGTGCTGTAAAATTTTTCATAAGACAGAATTTCATTATTTTTAATTAAAATTCTTTTCAAATGTCTTGGGACTTTTGGAATTTTTATTGATTATTTCCTGCCAATAATTTCTAGATACCATCACCACTGAAAGCATCTTATCTATTTGGATTATGTCTGGAAAATACACAAGCGAAGACTCAGTGCCCCAGGCTGCATTGGCTCCGAACCCAACTGCAGCTGCAGTAGACAGTTCCTGGGCACCAAGAATCATCGCACCTCAGGATGCCACACTCTTTTCTTCATATCTCATTGTTCCCTGGAGATTCCCTCAGCTCATAGGTAGACATGGCCTATGCATAAGGAGGGTTTGTGCTTCTAGAGGTATCCCCCCAAACTGTGCATAAGTGCCCAGCATCCTGTCCTTCAGAGGGATGGTTCCTCAGAGTGTTAGAGTGGTAACTGCCCAATCCCACACCCACTAAGGGCTTCTGCCTTCTCACTCTCTAACTCAAACCTCTGGGCCCCTCATAACTGCTTTCTTATATCACTGCCCCCAAATACCTGTACCCATTTCCCTGCCTCAGGCTCTATTTGTGTGGGAACCCAAACTTAGACACATGTGGACAAATCAAGATCAGCAATTCCCTGAATTTTTGCACAGTTAAGGCACTTTGAACTTTTTATAACTAAAAATCAAGAATCGATTTAAAAAAGCTAGTGTTGGGGTGCCTGGGTGGTTCAGTCGGTTAAGCTACTGACTGGGGTCATGATCTCAGGGTCCTGAGATCGAGCCCCGCATCCTGCTCCTCACTCATTGGGACTCTGCTTGTCCCTCTGACCGTCTCCCCCCACTCATGCTCTCTCACTCACTCACTCTCTCAAATCAATCAATCAATCAATCAATCAATCTTAAAAAAAAAAAAGCTACTGTTGACAATGTAGAGAGTAGTCTCTCATTAATAGTGCGTGGTCTACTAATTGTGTTGAACCAGAAAATGATAGTAAAGTATTGAGGTTTAGTATTAGGTGTTTAGTTGTAGGCTGATCTTACCTACTGATCCTAAAGAGATTTGTCTTCCTTGGACCATATAGCATCACAAGAGATTGATCACTTTCTGTTTGCAACTTTGTAGGTTAGAGCCAAGATGAGAAGAAAGTAATTTAGTAGCTATTTTTTTTAAAGATTTTATTTACTTATTTGTCAGAGAGACAGAGCACAAGCTGGGGGAACAGCAGGCAAAGAGAGAAGCAGGCTCCCCCCTCAGCAGGGAGACCAACGTGGGGCTCTATCCCAGGACCCTGGGATCATGACCTGAGCTGAAGGCAGATGCTCAACTGACTGAGCCATCCAGGCATCCCAATTTAGTAGGTATTTATACGGCTTAAAGTGCTTGAATATAGAAAACAGAGGCTATAATATAGAAAATAGGGTAACTATATTTGAGATTGAATACAGAAGAAAGGATCAGAGGTGAACAGTAAAGTACGAATTCTGTGGAGAAACTGATGCATGCAGTTTAAGCAGTAATCATGACATTATAAACAAGAATTTTACAAGACAGATTTGGAGATTTCTTTAGTCCTCTGGTCTAGTCTACCATGCTTGGAACATTGTTCTTGGGTCTGGGTGCTTCTGTGACATATTAAGTCCCTAAAATAGAGCCATCCACTTGATGAGGAGTCTTGGAATCAAGCTAAACAAAAATATCAAACAGGATTACATCAGCGGCATGCAGTCCACTCCCTGCTCTCCTGTCCTTGACGTGTAGCCTTTGTTTCCTTGGCCAGAAGATGTCTGCTCCATCTCTAGGCATTGTGACTGCGTTTCAGTCAGTAAAAAGGTGTGGGAATGGTGAAAGGAGAAGGTGCATAATAGCTCAATCTATCCCTTTCTTTTTTTTTTTTTTTTGCAGCTGATTTCAAGCATTCCTTTTAATAGATTTTAAGTACTGAAATTTCCTAGAGGTATGATCACCTCAAATCTCCTCTATAAATAGGCAGTTGAAACGTGTTCACTTTGAGACATCAAAAAACATTTAAAATAGGCCCCATAAAATGTATTTGTGGTTAAAGATCAAATTTATTAGGAGATTAAGAGATGTATTATACATGGACTATAAATACTGCACAGCTGACTTTATTCACTGTCAAGCACAGAGATATAGTCAGTGCCAACCTATTTTGTGGATATTCTTGTTCTTTTGTTCCAAGAAAAATTTGCACCATAAGACTTGGACTTGGGTTTTGGAACCTTCCTCTCTTCAATGTCATAGCTCCACCCATTTTTTTCTGCAAAGGCACCTGCATCTTCTTTAGTACTGAAGGTTAGAACCATGTTGGACAAGGGATCAGCCCTTGATGCCCAACCCATCAAAGGATTTTCCCATCGCTCCCTGGTATCAAACTCCATCTTCCATTTCTTTGTGTTATTTACTCCAGACTGCATGTTATTGTGAGCAGGAACAAAGATCCTGACTTTTCTAATTTTGATATGCTCTTCTGGAACACCAGTTAAAGTAGTGATATCCAGTTTTTCATCAACTGTTATGGGTTGCGTGTCCCGAGCTTGGACCTGTGCCAGCCTCCATGTGGAAGTGCTTAACGACCTGATAGGAACCCTGGAAACGGAAATGGCAGCTACAGCCACTGCTCTTTTCCCCCACAACATTTGCCTCAGCGCCTCTGACATTGAGACCGCCGTCATCTTGCTGCAGGCAAACGCCAGGACCTCAATCTATCCCTTTTTAAACAGGGAGGAAAAAGCTTTTCTCTTACATCCACCTAATAGGTATTTGCTTAAATCTCATTGGTCAGAACTGAGGACTGAGGAAAGATTTGCCTGCAAGTTCTAAATGCACAACTCAGATTAAACCTCAAGACTTTACTATGAGTTCTGGCTCAATCTGTAAAGAGGTGTGAGGAGGGAGGTATTGTTAACTGGGCTCTTCATTGCCCTGCACAAAATCAGAGTTCTGGTAAAAAGGAAAAGGGACAGAGTATTCATTGGGTTGGGAAATTCCCGTAAGTGCCACAATGAGAGACAAGTGAAAAATTGAGATATTCAACTTAAAAAGCAAAGAACAAGAGAGCATGATATTTCAAAGTATCATGAGCAGTTGAGACTTATGTGGATAGCTTTTTATTCACTGACTCTCTCTTGCCAGTCTTTTGCATCTGTCCTTCCCTTTATGTCCCAGCTTCTAGCCCTGGTTCTAGAAAGGAAAACCAGAATAAGATGGAAATAAAGGGAGGATACATGTAAAAATAACTTTATAAAAGATGCTTGACTTACCCCACCTAGATGTATCTGTTTGGGGCTATCATTTGTTGTTCGACCCATGATCATCCAACAGTAGGCTTAGCTGTAATTTCTTGAGCATCTATTATAAGACACAGATATAACTGTCCCAGTTTTGTGACTAGGAAATTAAGATTTACAGAGGATAAGTCCCTCGGTGACACACAAGGTAAATAGCGAGTCTGGGATTTGAACTAACATCTGAACTATTTCAAACACTCCAGCAGTGCTCATTTTAATCACCTCATGCCCAAAGCTCTGAGCTGGGCATTTTAGGTAGCTTGAGAGCTGTAACTTTATTATCGTGAGTGTTCTGTGCCAAAAGAGCATTTCTAAAATAATCCCACCTTTCTTAACCTATGGTCTTCATATTAATTTCATTATTTAGAAGAAAACAAACATTTTATATATACCTATGATAAAACTACAGAGTAAATAAAGTAACACGTTTCTTTTCTTTCAATATGAATTTAATCAGCTTTACCTGTTTACGCTCGTTCTGACCAGAAAGGCCTTGCAATTATATGTTGTTGTCTAATTCAAAATGGAGAATGAAAGTATTGTTATCTAATCAGTGCAATTTATTTCATTGAAAAGAAATAGTCTTTTAAAACTTGAGACTCCTGGCAAAAATAATAAAGACAGTGTGGGCAGTAAAAAGTTTGGGAGCGTCCTATCAATGTAACAGGATATTCTGTTGAGGCAATGTGAGTCATTCAGGGGTTTATCTATCTCTTCTCCTTTTTTTCGTTTTCTTGTTTTTTTGTTTCAAATTCTCTATTCCCTGTCAACATCCTTCACTGACCTTCTGGAGCTGTGCCCAGTTCACCTCCATCGTAACAGGGATTTGATTCGTGGTAGCCATAGATTTCAGTCCGGGGGCCAGCTTGCTCTCTCCTGTTCCCTGCAGATACAGAGCATCTGCTGCATGGTTTTCTGAAATAATTTAATATATATTTTTCAAAGAAGCCAGCATTGTAGACGCCAGGCATGCTGATTGTGGGAACAGGAAACACAACAGGTAGTAATGAAATAGCATTTTTCCTCCTTCCAGCTTCACACATGTAGTTGTCATCCATCTGAGACCTCAGCTGAGACTATTTTGTTCCCACAATGAAAATCTGCAAAGGAAGTGACCCCACATATACACTGATGAGGAATGGGCACCTTCAGGGGGCTGCTTCATGTTGTATAAAGACCACGGTTTGTTTTCACCTCCTTTTTCAGGTTTCAGTTTTCAGGACCCACAGCTATGCTATTGTTCCTCTTTAGGCAGACAGTAACTTGGAAAATGGGCTTGGCATTTCCTGGCCTAAGGTGGTAAGAGCCTGCTGGGAATCAAACAAGTTGGCAGAGATGGAGTTAATGTGGAAAGGGTGTGAAAGGCCTTGGGATTTGACTTTTTTTCACTTCTATTGGTTGTAGAAGCTAAATAAAAAATAAACTGGCTGTTATACACAACTAATGAATCACTGAACACTACATCAAAAACTAATAATGTACTATATGTTGGCTAACTGAACATAATTATAAAATAAATAAATGAATAAATAGATTGGAATTCTAGGATTTTGAAGCCAAAAGAGTCTCTAGAGGTCTCTATGCTTTCTTATATTACAGCTGATTCAGAGACCCAGGGAGAAAAATGGAGCCAAGACCACAGAGCTATTCAGTGTCCACACCAGCTTCTGCCCAGTACAGTTCATAGGTCAGAGGTTACACAGGAAATGGGGGAGCAAGTCACTTCTTAGAGAAGATATAAGGTGACCACTTTAGGCATCACTGAAAGTGGAGAAAATGATCTATAAAACTTTGGAAAGATCCAGAAAGGTCATTTAGTTTAGTCTCTACCTTTTTCATCCCCCAAAGGTTTATTGTTCTCTGCAATTGTTTAATTAAACTTTTTATTTTGAAATAATTGTAGATATGCAGTTGTAAGAAATAATACATTGAGATCCGCTGTATCCTTTGCCTGATTTCCCCCAATGGTAACATCTTGCAAAACTTTAATACAGTATCACACACCAGGATATTGACATCAGCACAGTGAAGATAAAGAACTATTCCATCACTATGAGGTTCCCTCCTGTTGCCCTTTTATAGACACACACCTCCCTCCCTTCCCCCAACTCCATATCTGCCACTAACCCCTGGCAACCACCAATCTGTTCCTTATCTATACAACCTTGCCATTTCAAGAATGTTGCATAAACAGATCAAAAAGTATATAAATAAAATCATGAAATCCCAATATTTGGGGATTCACTTTTTTTACTCAGCATCATTGCCTCAAAATTCAGCCCAAGGATGGGCAGCAAGATGGCGTCTGCCAGCAGGGTCGTTCAGGTAGTCAAGCCACATACTCCATTAATAAGATTCCCTGACAAAAGAGACAATCCTAAACCTAACGTATCAGAAGTTTTGAGATCAGCAGGACTACCATCTCACTCTTCTTCAATTTCACAGCATTCTAAGGGAAGTAAATCCCCAGATTCGCTGATGCACCAGACACTGCAGAAATAATAAAAACATTACCTCAGAAATCCAGAAGGAAACTTGTATCTCAAGAAGAAATGGAATTTATCATAATCACTGACAGTGTGGCTGCTGTCTGTCATCAGACAAAAGACTAGTCTTTACAATAAAGGACTTCCAAAATGGCACACGAGAAATTATATAGTAAACAACTTGAATAAATACTCTACAAAAAAAAAAAATCTAGAAAATTTAGATGGACAATTGTATCTCCTAATATACGTATCTTGGTCAGCTTCTCCACAAGCTTACCTAATTGTTTATATGCTTATTGAAGTATACATCTTTAAATGTTAAAAAAAAAATTCAACCCAAGTTGTTGCATTTATCAATAGTTTGTTTCTTTTTATTGCTGAATAGTTATTGCGAAGTATGAATGTACCACAGTCCATTTAACTGTTTATTGAAAGGCATCTGGGTTGTTTTCAGTTTCTGGAATTTATGAGTAAATCTGCTATGAACATTTGTGCATATTGTTTTGTGTGAACATGCTTCATTCCTTTGGGATCAATTGCTGGGTCATATAGTAGTTGTATGTTTAGCTTTAAAAGGAACTGCTAAACTCTTTTCCAGAAAGAGCATACCATTTTACATTCCCACGGATAATGTACTAGTGATCCAGTTTATCTGCATCTTTACCAGCATTTAATGTTGTCATCAATTTTTTGTTTTAGCCATTCCAGTAGGTGTGTAGTGATATCTCATTGTGGTTTTAATTTAATTTCCCTAAGGCTAATGATATTGTACATATTTTCTTGTGCTTATTTGTTATCTTTATATCCTTTGGGGAGAAATGTCTATTCATAATATTTTACCATTTTTATTGGATTTTTTGTTTGTTTTACTGCTGAGTTTTGAGAGTTCTTTATGTATTCTAGATAATAGTCCTTTGTCAGATATGTGATTGGCAAATATTTTCTGCCAGTCTGTAGCTTGTCTTTATATCTACCTCCCAGAGTCTTTTGCAGAACAAAAGTTTTGAGTTTTGATGAAATCCAAGTTATAACTTTTTCCTTTAGTGCATTACGCTTTTGGCATCAGACTGAACTCTTTCTTGGTCCAGTCCTTTCTAGTCTTATATCCCAAAGATTATTTTCTGTGTTTTTTTCCTAAATGTTTTATAGTTTTACGTTTACATTTAAGACCACAATCCATTTTGCGTTAATTTTCATACAAGATGTGAGATTTAAGTCAATGACTTTGTTATTTTTTGTTGTTTGCTGTTTTTGTTTTTGTTTGGGTTCGAAGTTGTTTTGGGGATTTGTTTTTATTTTTATTTTGCTTTGTTTTATTTTATTTTATTATTTTATTTTATTTTATTTTTGCCTATGGATATCCAATTGCTTCAGCATCATTCATTGAAAGGGCTATTCTTTGTCCACTGAATTGTTTTTGTACTTTTGCAAAAAATCAGTCAGACATATTCATGTTGCATCTATCTCTGGGTTCTCAATTCTATTCCATTGATCTATCTGTCCATTTCTCTGCCATCACTATACACTCTTGATTTCCATAGCTATATAATGAATCTTCAAATCAGGTACAATGATTCTTCTCACTTTATTTTTTTAGTAGTGTTTTAACTATTATAGGGCCTGTTCCTTCCAAATAAATTTTAGAATAGGCCTAACTATTTCTACAAAAAAAATCTTGCTGGAATTTTGATGGGAATTGCTATAAACCTATAGATCAATTTGGGGAAAATAAACATCATTACTATGTTGAGTCTTGCAATTCATGAACACAGTAAGCCTCTCCATTTATTTAGATGTTCTTTGATTTTTTTTTTCTTAAGTTGGCATTTTGTAATTTTTGTCATATAGATTCTGTACATGTTTTAAGTTCATCCCTATATAAATACTTTACTTTCTTTGTAGTGATTGTAAATGGAAGTATATTTTTAATATTGGTTTCCACATCATCTTTGTTAGTATATAGAAATGTTATTGATTTTTGTGTGTTGATCTTGTATCCTGAGCACTTATCTCATTTCATAATTTTAGGAGATTTTGGTGATTCTTTAAGATTATACATAGAGAGGGTGCCTGAGTGGCTCAGATGGTTAAGCGTCTGCCTTCGGCTCAGGTCATGATCCCGGAGTCCTGGGATAGAGTCCCGCATCGGGCTCCCTGCTCCTTGGGAGCCTGCTTCTCCTCTGCCTCTCTCTCTCTGTCTCTCATGAATAAAAAAAAAAAAAAATTAAAAAAAAAAAGATTATACATAGAGAATCACTTGTCTGCAAATAAGGACAGTTTTATTTGTTCCTTCCCAATATACCTACCTTTTATTTCCTTTTCTTGCATTATTTCAGTTGCCAGAATATTCAATATCCTATCGAATGGGAATGATAAGAGTGGACATCCTTGCCTTACTCCTAAGATTAGAGAACCATTTAGCTATTCACCATTAAATATTATGTGCTATAAAATTTTTATAGCTGCTTATATCCAGTTGAAATATTCCTCTCTGGTTCTAACTTGCTGAGAGTTTTTATCATAAATGGGTATCAGATTCTGTGAGGTGTTTTCCTATGTCAATTAATATGATCATTTTTTTTTCTTTATCTGCCTGCTATAATAGTTTACATTGAATGATTTTCTTATTTTAAAGATTTTATTTATTATTTGAAAGAGAGAGTGCAGAGTGAGAGAGAGAGAGACAGAGCACAAGCAGGGGTAGGGGCAGAGGGAGAGGGAGAAGCAGGCTCCCCACTGAGCAGGGAGCTTGACATGGGGCTCAATCCCAGGACCCTAGGATCATGACCCGAGTCAAAGGTAGACACTTCACTGACTAAGCCACCCAGGAGCCCCTACATTGAATGATTTTCAAATGTTGAACCAACCTTACATACCTAGAATAAGTCCCACTTGGTCATGGTGTATAATTCTTCTTATATATTATTGGATTTGATTTGCTAATATCTTGTTGAGGATTTTGGCTTCTAAGTTCATGAGAGATCTTCATTTTTTAGTCTTCTTTTTTCTATTGTCTTTTTCTGCTTTTGGCGGCAGAGCAATGCTGACCTCATAAAATGAGTGGGGGGGGTATAATCTCTTTTTATTTTCTGGAACACATGGTGCAAAATTCATTTTAATTCTTTAAATGTTTGAGAGACTTCTCCATTGAAACTATCTGGCCCTAGAGATTAATTTTCAGGAGATTTTTAGTTATAAATTAAACTTCTTTAATTATTATAGACTAATCAAATTATTTTAATTTCCTCTTGCTTGGGTTTTGCTAGTTTGTGGTTTTTTGAAGAATTGCTCCATTTCTTCTAAGCTTTCAAATTTATAAACATAAAGTTGTTTATAGTATTCTTTTTTAATGGCTACAGGATCTTTAATGATCTCCCTTATTTTAGTCTTAATATCAATGATTTGTGTTTTTCTCTTTTTGTATTTGTCAGCCTTGGTGGAAGTTAATCATATTTATTTTTTTCAAGGAACCAGCTTCTTTTTCTTTATTGATTTGTCCTATTGTTTCCTGTTTTCAAGTTCACTGATATCTGCTCTTATTATTTCCTACCATCTGTTTGCTTTGGATTTAATTTTTTCTATGTTTTTTTCCCTAGTTCCTTTAAGCAGTGATTTAGATTTTTATTTTAGATCTTCCCTCTTTTCTAAATTGTACACATAGTACTATGGCTTTTCCTCTCAATACTACTTTAGATGTTCCCATATATTTTGATATGTTGTATTTTCATATTCATTCAATTATATGTATATTTTTATTTTCTTTCAGGCTTCTTCTTTGACATAGCAATTATTTAGGAGTATTTTGTTTAAGATCTAAGTGTTTAGAGATTCTTCTATCATCTTTCTATTATTGATTTCTAGTTTGATTTTACTTTTGTCAGAGAACATACACTGCAAAATTTCAATTACTTGAAATCTGTTGAGGTTTGTTTCATGGCCCAGGATATGGTCTATCATGGGAAATAGTTTATGAATGCTTTAAAAAAAATGTCTATTCTGCTGTGGTTGGGTGAAGTATTCTATGTATGTTGTTCAGATCCTGTTGGTTGATTATGTTGTTCAGTTCTTCTATATCCTTATGGATTTTCTGTCTGGTAGTTCTATCAGTTGTTAGGGGTTGAGGGATGTTGTAGCTGTGAATTTTATTTCCCTTTAGTCCTAAATGATAGTTCTGATGGGTATCAAATTCATAGTTGACAGTTCTTTTAACACTTGAAAGGTATGCTACTTCTGTCCAGCCACTAAGTTTTCAGATTATAAATCCACTGTCATTTGAATTTTTCTTATAAGTAATATGCTATTTCTCTCTGGCTGTTTCAAAGCTTTTTTTTTTTAATCTTTAGTTTTCAGAATTTAGTTTTGATATGTCTTGGTATAGATTTCTTTACATTTCTCCTATTTGGGGTTTGTTCAGCTTTTTGAATCTATGATTTTATGTCTTTAACCAAATTTGGAAAGTTTCACCTATTATTTAATTGAGTACTGTCTCAGCCCCACTTCTTTTCTCTTCTCCTTCTAAGACTCCAATGAGATGAATGTTGGATCTTTCATTATTGTCCCACAGGTTTCTAAGTTTCAGTTCTTTTTTTTTTTTTAATCTATTTTCTTTCTGTAGTTTGGATTAGGTAAAATCTGTTGATTTTTCCTCAAGTTAACCAATTCTATCTTCTGTCATCTTTACTATTAAGACTATCCAGAGAGGACTTTAAAAATTTCTGTTAGGGTACTTTTTGGTTCTGTAATTTTGTTCTTTTTTTAAATTTTTCATTTCTTTCCTGAGACTTTCCATGCATTCATTTATTTCAAGAGAATTTAAAATTGCATGTTGAATCATTTTTATAATTCTTATTGGGTAGTTTGAATATCAAATTCATTTTAATGTTGCTGTCAGTTGATTGTCTTCTCATATTCGGGTTGTGATTTTTTTGGTCCTTGGTATAACAGAAGATGTTTTATTATATCCAGGATATTTTAGCTATTATGTCAGGAGACTGTGGATGCTACTTAAAATTTTAATTTTATCAGGAAGTTTCCTATTTAGATTTATCATGCAGATCCTATCATACATTTGTGGACTGTGTTTCCAATGACAATCTTATTTTCAGAGACTTTGCAGTGAGTGCCATTTTGGTTTAACTCATGCCACTGGGGGTCCTACTAATCCCTGACAGTTTCCCCATTCCAGGCTACCCTAAGTTGGAGAAGGGAATCTCCAACCCACATAGATGAAGAGTGTCCTGGGATCTTTCCTATTGGTTAGTACCTTCAGCTTTGTTGGATCTCTGGACGGGATTGGAGAATCCCAGGCCCAGCTGGGAAGGAGTGTACTCCACAGATGGGGCTGCTCATGGTGTGATTTCCCTTACATTTGCTTTTTCTTTTCTTTCTTTTTATTTAGTTTAAACTTAGGCAAATTCCTGTTTTTCCTTTTGTACACTTCACATTTTACTACCCAAGTCTCTCACTGGATTTGCATTTTAACATGAGATGTATAAAAGTTAATGCCATATTAATGAACTATTAAGCATGACTTGGGCATCAGAAAGAATCTGAGAGTTTATTTTTTATGTTGTAACAAGATTTTGAACCACAGAGGCACATTCATTTTTAGACATTATCCAAGAAGAATCCAATAAAAATTCTTACAAGGGAGGTATTATAAAATTAGCTATAGTTTCATTGAGTATATATTATTAATTTAGGAGTGACAAATTCTTCCAGCAAATTAGGTTTACTAACATACAAATCCAAGATGTTTGTGTCTCAAAATATCTACGGGGAAATTATTTTTTTGAACATTATAAAAAGCAATTCATTAGTATTAAAAGAAGATTTAAGGTTATTACTGACTGTAACAGTGTTGAGCCAGGGTGAATAAGCTTGCTCAGATTTTGCATGTATCCATCCATCCTACTAAGGATCTAAGCACTAATTAGAAATTAGGCATTGTATTCAGCACTTTGGAGAATTCAGAGATCAGTAAGATTACAGTCCCTTTACATTTCAGAGGCAACCTTTCTAGCTGTATCTCCTGCCACTTCTGATGATGTCTACACCTCAGTCACACCACACTCATGGTACACTGGTTCCCAATCTATCCATATTTTCACCACTACAGGTTTTGAATCAGGCTGTTCTTTTTCTTGTTCCCCACCTCCTCCTCTTCCTCTCCCTCCTCCTCCTCCTCCTCCCTCTTCTTTTATGAATGCCTTTCCTTTCCTATTTTGCTTAGCAAAATTCCTTACCCAGCTCAAATGTCACTGCCTCTGGGAAGATTCCTCAACCTCCTTAAGCAGCTTCAATTACTACCTTGGAATTTTTCATATCTCTATATTAGCAGATGTAACATTTATTATAGTCTAATTGAACAGTCTCTCCTTGTTAACTGAGGAGTGTTTTAAATTGGGGGACTGTCTTATTCCTCTGCCTATCTTTAGTGCCTGGTATGGGGGAAACAAATGGAAGTCTCGCACCATGTTTCATTCATTCATCTATTCATTCATACATTTATCCAAAAAATGATTTTCAGAGCCACCAAATTTGGTCACATGTTGAACACAACACAATTATAGGGGGTACCATTTACGTAAACTGTAATGTACTTCAGTGTTCTGGTACAGCCACATGGCAAGCTCTGTTTATTGAATACCTACAGGTACTGTCCAGGAATACAGCAATAAGCAAAAAACATCAAATATGTCTTGAATGAATGACTTGGCTATTGCTTTATCCCTGGGGCTTCAAAAGAACTTTTTCTAGAAGTTGAAAATGACACAAATAAATGGAAAGGTCTACCATGCCCATGGATTAAAAGAATTAATATTGTTAAAATGTTGATACTATTCAAAGCAATGCACAGATTCAGTGTGATCCCTGTCAAAATACTAATAGCATTTTTCACAGAACTAGAAAAAATAATCCTAAAATTTGTGTGGAACCACAAAAAAACCTCAAATAGCCAAAACAGTCTTGAGAAATTAGAACAGAGCCAGAGGTATCACAATCCCAGATTTTATGATATACTACAAAGCTGTAGTAATCAAAACAGTATGGTACTTGCGCAAAAATAGACATATAGATCAATGGAACAGGATAGAGAGCCCAGAGATAAACCTACACCTATATAGTTAGTTAATCTATAAGGAGAAGGTAAGAATATACAATGGAGAAAGGACAATCTTTTCAATAAATGGTGTTGGGAAAACTGGACAGCTACATGCAAAAGAATGAAACTGGGTCACTTTCTTACACCATAAACAAAAATAACTTCAAAATGGATTAAAGACCTAAATGTGAAACCTGAAACCATAAAACTCCTAAAAGAAATTGGACATTACCCTTAGCAACATATTTATGGATATATCTCCTGAGGCAAGGGAAACAAAGCAAAAGTAACTAAAAAGTGAACTATACCAAAATTAAAAGCTTTTGCACAGAAAAGGGAACAATCAACAAACAAAAAGGCAACCTGGTGAATGGGAGAAAATATTTGCAAATGATATATCTGATAAGGTGCTAATATCTAAAGTGTATAAAGAACTCATACAACTCAACACCAAAAAACATTATCCAATTAAAAAATGGGCAGGGGACCTGAATAGACATTTCCCAAAAAAAGACATACAGATGGGCAACAGACATGAAAAAATGCTCAACATCACTAATCATCAGGGAAATGCAAATCAAAACCACAATAACAATTATTATTTTTACACTAGTCAGAATGGCTGATATCAAAACAGCAAGAAATAACATATTGGAGAGGATGTGGAGAAAAGGGAACCCTTGTGCACTGTTGATGGGAATGTAAACTGGTGCAACCACTGTGGAAAACAGTATGAAGCTTTCTTAAAAAAATAGAAATAAAAATGCCATATGATCCAGTAATTCCACTACTGGGTATTTACCCAAAGAAAACAAAAATACTAATTTGAGAAAATTTATGCATTCCTGTTTTTGAAGCATTATTTACAATAGCCAAGATATGGAAACAACACAAATGTCCACTGACGGACGGATAAAGAAGATGTGGGGCATGTGTGTGTGTGTGTGTGTGTGTATATATATATATATATATATATATATATATATATATATATAATGGAATATCACTCAACCTTAGAAAAAAGAATGAAGTCTTGCCATTTGTGACAACATGGATAGACCTAGAGGGTACTATGTAAGTGAAATAAGTCAGACAGAGAAAGACAAATACCATATGATTTCACTTCTATGTGGCATCTAAAAAAATAAAGAAAGAAAGAAACAAAAAGCAGAGTCTTTTTAAAAATTTATTATTATGTTAATCACCATACATTACATGATAAGTTTTTGATGTAGTGTTCCATGATTCATTGTTTGCAAATAACACCCAGTGCTCCATGCAGTACGTGCCCTCCTTAATACCCATCACCAGGCTAACCCATCCCCCCACCCTCCCTCCCCTCTAGAACCCTCAGTTTGTTTCTCAGAGTCCATAGTCTCTCATGGTTCATCTCCCCCTCCGATTTCCCCCCTTCATTCTTCCCCTCCTGCTATCTTCTTCTTCTTCTTCTTCTTTTTTTTTTTTTTAACCTATAACGTATTATTTGTTTCAGAGGTACAGGTCTATGATTCAACAGTTTTACACAACTCACAGCACTCACCATAGCACATACCCTCCCCAATGTTTATCACCCAGCCACCCCATCCCTCCTACCATCGAGCAACCCTCAGCAGACTCTTAAAGACAGAGAACAAACTCGTGGTTGCCAGACGGCAAGTGGATGGGGGAATGGGAAAAATAGGTAAAAGGGATGAAGAGATACAAACTTCCAGTTGTAAAATACAAGTAAGTCACAGAGATGAAAAGTACAAGGAGCATAAGGAATATAGGGGATAATATTGTAATAATGTTGTTTGGTGACAGGTGATGACGAGGCTTATCATGGTGAGCACTGAGTAATGGATAGAATTGTCAAATCAATATGTTGTGCACCTGAAACTAATATAACATTGTATGTTAATTACACTTCAGTAAAAAAAGAAGAAAAAACCCTTTCTGGTTTTGTAATATTCTGAACAGATGGTGCCTACTTGGTGATAATCTAAATAAGCTATTAAAAGTCATCTTTCTGGCTTGAACTTGTATCAGTTCAGTGTGAGAATATTATCTCATGCATTGTGGGTATTGCTATCAAGTAAATGATAATGACTTATGTTTTCTAGAATGAAAAATAGGATTAATGATTTGGTTCCTCTAGCTCATACATGTAGGTTTCTTCTTATTTTATATTTCTTAAAAGTTACTCTCATTTGTAGAGACCTGAAGAGTAAGTGTATAAAAATACAAATGTGGCTGATCAGAACCAACAGAATGCATTGCCTATCCTTCCAGTATGTATTGCAAGACTAGGCCAATTACATTTCCATCACATTACATTGCCATTCATTATTTTGAATATGAAATTAAAACTAATTATTAGTTTCAAAACAGAACCCACAAGTAATCACAAATATATATTTACCTTTCCACATCTATACATGATTTGTGTTCTTAAAAATTACCCTTTGCACTAAATAATACACATACGCACAAAACCTCTTGTGGTCTTTTTCAAGATCAGTAATTAGTTTCCAATTCTAACAGGAGTCCTAGACATTCCTTTTGATTTAATTTTATTAATTTAATTTTCTTCAACAGCAACATATTTGAAAGAAAAGGGCATTAATTAGCTGTTCCACCAGACACAGAGTAGGAAACAGGCCCAAACTATAACTGGAGAAATGAGGTCTTTTAACTTGTGCTTTGCCTCCTATTCAGGGGCTCACTTAGGCTTTGTGGGACCTGAAACTTAAATAATTTCAGGCATTCTCTTTAAGAAAAATAATACAAAGTTAAACATAAACATGAATATTTAGAATGAGAAAAGAAATCGTAACAAAATACAATTTTTTAAAAACTGACAAATGCCACACCAAAAACAACACACCAAACCCCCCCAAATAATAGCTTCTCAACCTTTCCCAACATTTTTTTGGTCACCTTGTCTTAGGACTATGACTATTATATTTTCTTCAGAAAGAATAGAACTATAATTCAATTTTTCATTTACAGGTTTTACCAAAGTTTGTTTGTTTGTTTTTGAGAGAGAGAGAGAGAGAGAAAGCATGAGTGGGGGGAGGGGCAGAGAGAGAGCAAGCAAGCGAGAGATTTTTTTTTTTTTTTTTTGAGTTCAGAAACGGCTTTTCAGTTTTTTATTAAAATGGAATTCTTCAAAGACTATAGAAATACACCTGGCAATGACCTGTTAGAAGTCAACCATCCACTTCAAACATACATAAGAAATAACTCCCAAATTCTGCCTCACCAGAATGTGTTAAGATGTACATATGTATTATCAGAACAACACCAAAGTGGCTACATTTGACAGGTTCTTCTAAAGTAAACACAACTTTCTGACAGATTACGTTTCCCCTGGAGGAACGTTGTAACAACTGTGAAGGTTTTGAAAGATAAGCTTGAAAGGCCGCAGTTAACTATCAGGGCATGCACAAAGGGCCTGGGAGGTGGGGGGCGCCAAGAGAGGGTGTGGCAGCCCCCCCCGTTTGTGCTGAGCGCACACAACACAGCAAGGAGACACAACACGAAGAGGAAGGCTTTCCCTCTCCACGCTGGGGCCTGACACCGAGTTTGATCTCACAACCCTGAGATCATGACCTAGGCCGAAATCAAGAGTCAGATGCTTAACCGACTGAGCTGCCCAGGCGCCCCTACCAAAGTTGGTTTTTTAAATTGCTGATAGTTAAGATGTCTAGACACTTACCCTCTCTCAACACTTTTTGTACGGCTGCTACAGGTTTATGCCTTACAAAGGGAATCTGATGAATTGTATATTCTGTAATTTCCATCAAAAAAGAAGAAAAATCTTGTGTGTTTATGCTACTTTACTGTGTGTGTTCTTACCTAATAGAAGAGAGCGTCCATTCTGATTAGGGATCAAGGACACTCTGCTCACAATTTTTCATAGGTGATAATTGAAAGAATTTTGCATAGATAAACTTCTGACTCTGATGCTTTAAACCTATTTCTTCTTGCTACCATGTACTCTAGAGACTGTGGAGTGCATTATTATCCCCAGGTGACCTAACCCCTCACCTCTGTCACATCATGCCAGGTAAGGGGGCAGGATAGCAGCATTCCTGAAAGCAAGACTTTGTATGTGGAAGAGATGGTGAATCATGTGACCACATTTCACCACAGGCAAACTAAATATATCCCCAACTCAGCTTCCCCACAGCTGGATCCCAAAAATGTCCATGGCCACTGGAGGGGAAGAAAACGTGTTCCTCCCCCATCCTAAAGTTCCTGGCTAGATCTGAAAGTTAAACTGACAAAGACAGGTTAATAGGAGAAAAACATAAAAATGTACTTAGTAGAAGTTTTATAGGACACAGGAGCCATAATGAAATGAAGACCCAAAGAAACAGAAGTGAATATTTTATGGCAGGTTTGAGGAAGAGTGGACAGTCATGGAAGAATATGATAGATTCAGGAGTATGAAGTAATTGCAATAAACTGAGGGAAGTTTAGCAAGCCCTGTTTGTTAGGATTCTTGTTGGTGTCCCTTTGTTTTCAGAGATAAGGATGCTCCTTGCCTCCAGGTATAGGGAGCGCACCACTTACATGAGGGTTTTATGAACTGTTTCGGGGGGAAAAAGGGCAGGGGAAGGTCAGAGTAACCTCCCTGCTTCTGCCATTTGCTCAAACTACTTCAGCTTAAAATATTCAATAAGTCTCGGTGGCATATTTTGGGGTACTGTGACCTGAACCTCATCACCACCTCAATGCCACACCACACTGTGGAAAGGGAAAGCAGTCTTAAGTAAATGCAGTTACAATATCACCCTGCTGCTATGTTTACCAAAATGTATGACTGAGCGTACACATCTCGAGGCCCCCTCCTAGAGCCTTGAGAGTACTTATGCAAATGTAGGGCCCTGAATTTAGCTTCATGAGTTTCAGAGTAAAACAGCTCTTCTCACGGCTTTCTTAAAGGAAATGACAGCTCATGAATTATGACCCTCTGAAAATCCAGACAAATGGCTCCTGCTATGTGGTCCTAAAGTCCTTAGTTTATGAACTTACTCTTTCCTATTATATCCAAATAAAATGACTTGAGTCTCTATTGAAAGTAACTGCAGTGCCCTGGATATGCTTTTCAGGGATTCTGGAATTCCTAAGGAACAGAGAGTGCTTTCTGTCTCCTGGTGATGATCAAGTCTTGCTTCAGATTTCTCCTAGCTCAGTTTAATTTTTGATCACTTTCTACCAAATGGACACTGATCTCTGCCTCAGTTGTGGATACAGCCTCATCCCCATTTCATTCCTTAATAATCACAACAACAAAAAGCACCTACTACAACAGTAAAAGGATATAGAAACTTTCTTGTCTTGCAGTAAAAAATAAATTGGTAAAAAAACAATTTAGGTTTTCTAAACTCATTGAAAACATGCTAAGTTACTCCTCTGCATTGGGCGCAGCTCGAGTCCAATCTTCAGTTTTCAGGAGAATATGAGGTTAACTATATGGAAGATCTAAAAATCTAGCAACTGTTTAGGTGAGCAACTTATACGTTACCTTGTCCTTTCTAATGTAATTGTAAGAAGCATGGCGACTTGCCCTTTTTGAAGACCTGGAAAATCTTCCATGACTAATTTTCACATACATAATACAACCAGTGTTTTGGGGGTACTCTGGCAAAAAGACTCCTTTAGAGTTGAAAATGAGAAAATGAAAATAATGATAGTGGTTAACAATTATTGTGTACATGCTGTATGTCATGGGCTAAGTAAGCACTTGGCATTTGATATCTTATTTAATTCTAACAGTAACTCTTATTATAATTTGCAGAGAAGACACTTAAGGCACAAAGATATTAAGTAAATTGCCCAAATTCAAATAGCTAGCATATCAAGCATGTAAGTAAAGACCCTCCTGATAGTAAGTTAAAGAAACAAACCTAAGCCTCCTTGAAAGAAGAAAGAAAGAGAAAGAAAGAAAGAAAGAAAAAAGAAGAAGAAAAGAAAAAGAAAAGAGAAAGTAGAGGTTACTGATATAACCCATTGATGGGAATGAGACTAGAAGGGATTCAGTCTCTCACTCTCTGGTCCTCTTTTCTTTTCCTTTCTGTGGGTCTGCATTTTTTTTTTCTTTTTCTTCTTTTCAGATTTACTTATTTATTTTGAGAGAGAGAGAGAGAGAGGGAGAGAACAGTGCAGGGAGGAGGGGTAGAGGAAGAGAAATTCAAGCAGACTCCATGCTGAGCACAGAGCCTGACGTGGGGCTCAATCTCATGGCCCTGAGATCATGACCTGAGCCAAAATTAAGTGTCACACGCTCAACTGACTGAGCCACCCAGGTGCCCCTGGGTGTCTGTTTTGTTGCCACTTCTTCTTCAGCAATTCTTGGCCCCTTGCCTTAGAACTGGCAAAGTGACGGCAGGTTATAGTGGGTAAAATTCTGATATAGGAGTCAGACATGAATTTTGGAATAACTTAACAAGTGGTTTTGAACAGGTCACTGAGGCTGTATTTATAGTAGTTCTTGCAGTTGGATGGGTTTGTCTTGATCTGAAGTGGAGATGAATGTCAGATAATTATCTCCATAATTAAACAGCCTCAATAATTTCCCCCATGCACATAATTTCTTTCTGAATTATGTATCAGAAAGACCTTCCAAGTTTATCTTCCAACGTAACTCTAATGCTACCCCGATTCTTCCTGGAAAAGCAAGGGCACATGCCCTTGGATGTGCAAAGATTTGATAATTATATATTACTTTTCCTGGGGTTTTATGCCATATTTAAGGGCACAACTTCAGAGTAATTCCCAAAATAGCGTTGGGATGAAATTTCAGACATCAAAGGAAAGGCTGAGACAAGGCAGACATTTGGGGAAACACTGACCTAGCCAGCATTCTTCCAGTTATTCCTTACTGATATTATCTACACTCTGGGTATTCCTGAGGATGTCATTCACTTGAAGAGAGAATATTATGTAAGTTAAATACCCAGATAATTGCCTGCTTTTTGCATTACTCGGTATAAAAAAGGTTCTACTGTGTAACAAACTCCCAATACCAGTGGCTTACAATGACAAGGGTCTGTCTTTTGCTCATGTTAACAGATGTATCTTAGGGCAGCAGGGAGGCTCTGCTCACTTTAACCACTCCAGGCCTCGAGGCTCTACCACATCAAACCTTCCTAGTTGCCATGGCAGAGGAGAAAGGGTACTCTGGAGAATTTCATATTGCCCCATAAATACTCTAATTCATTGACTAGTTCATTTGCCAGAGATAGAAAAGTGGCCTCACCCAGTCATAAGAATAGGAGGGAGTGCCCTGTGTTAGAAGGAAAGAGAGTTTTATTTGATTGATAACACAAATGACTGTCATGCATTCCAGTAGTTTTTCTGTATAGACACAATTCCAGAATAGCATAAAAGTAGACATTTCAAGGGTACTTACTGAGTCAGGTACTGATTTAATAATTTTATGTCTATCGTATCTCATTTAATCGTTACAACTATCCTTTCTGTATTCTCATTTTAAAGTTGAGAAAACTGAAGCATAAGGGATTTAATAGTAACTTGTCTAGGATCTCCCTAAGATTTGACTCCACCCAGAAGAGTCTGTGCTCTGAACCACAAAATCATGTGCTATATATGAATTATTTATAAATAATGTGGTTTCCTTGAGATGTGATTAATTAATTGCTGGGGAAATTTTGAGTTGATAGGCATATCAGAGGTGTAAAATCTAACTGTTGCTAGTATTTTGTAAGTCTACAAAAATAGAATTAGCCCAACCCTGAGAGTATATATTACAGGAAGTATTTTTTCTATTTTCATATGCTTTGAAATTCAAATGTATAACTGGTATCCTGTGGCAAGCCCTAATTTGGACTGATTCATTTAGGAGAAATGAATGAGAGTTTATTTATAGAGATCAATGTGCAATCTGACTTTCAAACACATTTGCCTAAAAATTAATGAAAGTAGCATATAAGGCTATTAACTATTAGCGATGAGAAATAATGAGGATGCAAACCTAGCTGAAGGAAACAGGTAAAGCAGTTTTTTTTTGGGTAATTTTGTAGTATCTCTCTATGAGAGTATGGATTTTCCAAAGTTACAAAAGTTATAAACACAGAATGTATAGTCTGCTCAGGCTGTTATAACAAAATACCATGGACCAGACAGCTTAAACAAAAGGCATTTATTTCTCACAGTTCTGAAGACAGGGAAGTCCAAGATCAAGGTATTAGCTGATTTGGTTTCTGGTGAGAACTCTCTTCTACATCTTTGTATGGTGGAGAGAGCTCTGGTGTCTCTTCCTCTTATTATAAGGGTACTAATCCCATCATGAGATCTTGACAATTTAATGTAATCCAATTATTTCTGCTTCAAACTCAGTTTCTTTTGAATAAACGCCCAGCTGAAAATCTGTATTTTTCCCCATCCTCACCTTCTCCTAGGGATAATCTAAGTTAATGAAGGCAGTAGGGGATGAAAGGGAGTCTTTTTTTTTTTTTTAAAGATTTTATTTATTTATTTGAGAGAGAGAGACTGAGAGAGAGAGAGCATGAGAGGGGGGAGGGTCAGGAGGGTCAGAGGGAGAAGCAGACTCCCTGCCGAGCAGGGAGCCCGATGCGGGACTCGACCAGGATCATGACCTGAGCCGAAGGCAGTCGCTTAACCAACTGAGCCACCCAGGCGCCCGGGGATGAAAGGGAGTCTTATTTATCATCAGGGATCATGGGTAAGTCAATCAGTGTCCAGCAATCACCTACTCCACTGGCCTCTCCTGAGATGTTTCTTGGCTGATCCACATTGTTGCATGCTGGTATTTATGGCTGATGCCCCTAGTCCCCAGGGACCCCATTTAATCAGTTTTGTGTGAGACCCAACTGCAAGCTGTCTTCTGTCTACAGGCTCCTTTCTGCCTTTTTTGGACTCTTTCTTTTGCAGGATTCTGTAACTCATGGCTCTTTTCTCTCCACTATGAAAGAGTGTGGGGTTCGTAAGATTCTTTGAGGCTTTTTTCAGTCCCATCCAGCCAGATACCATTTTTGATCATTGCTTCTCTACTGCCCACAATCCAAGTTGGAAAAGGGGCTTCCTTTTGGGATTGCCATCACCTAGCTATACTTTTGTCCTGAGACTCCACTCAAACTTACCTCTATTTTCCTTTCTTTGCCTCCCCCATTGAAACCTATTCCAGAAGGGAAGGAAAGAGGATGCCAGGTCTTCTTGGACCCACATCTTAAGCCTTATTCACAACTTATGATATCATCTCCTCATTTGCTAATCAAGCCTTCCATTCTTGAATGAGAAATGTCCTGAGTCATCAAGCATTCTTTGTCCCTCAGTAATCACGACAAAAACACTATGTTCTAAGGCTTCCAAGCTCTGCCCATAATATGAAGAACCAAGTTGTTGGAATCCCCAACCTCTTTTTCTCTCTCAAAACCTCACTCTTGCATTAGTGGTGCAGATTATTCCCCATGCTCTCTTATTACACATCATGCATAGTGGTTCTGCTGTATTAATTGGACTCTGATATAGGGGCACTTACTCTTTCCTTTTATTTTCTTTCTTATATGGAAACCTACCTTACTGAGATATAAATGGCTAACAACTCAAGGTGTTACTCCTTCCAAAAGTACTGATATTTTAACAATATGTTAAATATGTAATTTAGCAAATTCATTGAATGAAGAATCTACATGTATATGAAGTTTTACCTAACTCTGATTCTGCCCAAGATTACAGAGACATCTTGATTAGAACCCTTCTTTGGACATTGGACCTAGTTCTGTCATAGATAAAATGAGAATAACATAGTAGGGTTGGAAAGAACACTGGTTGGGAGACAGGAAATGTAAGTTCTTGTCTCAATTCTGCCACAAAGTAGTTGTATAGAGCTAGACAAGTCATTTAAATGCTATGAGCTTCTGCTTCTCTATTTTAAAAATGTGGAAGTTGGCCTAGATTAGTGGTCATCAAATTGGTGTATGCATATACCTCTGCAGGTATACAAAGACGTTTTAAGGGGTAGATGGGCTCTGTAGTTTTAAGGGAACCAAGTTGCTTATCTTCAACTTCCACTTGTACACTTTCCCAGCTTATGTAGATTGTACTTTTCCACTTCTATTGAACAATTGGCTTTCTCTATATAAAGAAGGTATACTCTTTACCTATTCTAAATCTTACTATAGCATGTTGCCTGGGATGTAAAGACATCCAGGGCCTCAAACAAAGGGTAATTTTGGAGTATGATTTTTTGGGTAAGTCTTCTTTTTTGACTTATAAATATATAAATATAATATATTTAAATATAAAATTAAAGTATATATATATAAATATATATAAAGTATATATATATAAATAAATATAAATAATATATAAATAAATACATATATAAATATAAAATTAAATATAAATATTTAAATATAATATAAAAAATGTAAACATATTATGGGGCATCCTGGTTTTGCTGGATTTATAGTTTTTCTGATAATGGTAAAAAATAGCATTAGAATTGGGGTGCTTTGGTCCTTGTTGGGAAGTTCTGAGAAAATATATATCATAGAATATAGGCAAAGAGAGTAATGACAAACTTATTTTATAACGCTACCTGTGCCATCCTCTAACCACTGTCAGAGAACACAGTGCTTTGGTAGTGTCTGGTGAGGGTAAATTAAGGAAGGCATTGGTAAGACATATAAAATTCTATAAATGAATTTTTAAAAAATTTTTATGTCACCTTATATTTAAATGCAAAAATTTTATTTCAACTTTTCTCTATATTCATATTTTGTTTTAAGAGCTAAAAAGGAAAGCAGCTTCAGATAGCAAAAGTGGTAGGGATTAATGATGCTATTCCTTTAACTGCAACTGTAATGTTTAATAGATTATTAGATTTTTTTAACTATATTAGATAAAACCACAGATATAAATTCCAGGTGATTTCTTTTAGCTATACTGTGAATTACTCAATGAAGTACTTGAAACCTATAGTATTGAACCATATCATAAAATATTTACAGCAATTACAGTCAATCCTCTTATCTTATAAAATGTTTAATATTTTCTATTTTCTATTAACAAAATATTTGTAGAACTGATTAGTTTTTAGTAATATGTATTTCACTTTTTTTGTTAAATATATAAGCAACATTTTATCCTTTGTGTCTAAAAAATTAATGGAGTTTTGCATTATTTCCAAAAGCTGAACTCATGCACACACATTTCCTGAAGAAAAACTATGAATTTTATCACACTTCTTGCTTCATACTAACTTATAATTTTAGCTACCCAGTACCTGTATTGAAATGAATAAGATGAAAAATTTAGGATATTATTTCAAGGACTTCCTGTTTCTCGTTTAGCACCCAAACAGCTTAGAAGTTCTTAAATTATGACAAGCAAATAAAAACCAACAACTCTTCTTACATCCATCAGAGAATTGAGGTCTAGGACAAGCCATTGCCCCCAAAACTGGACAAACAGGCTGAGACAAAGAATCACAGATTACAGGGCAGCAGAAGCTGTCTGCTGAAGCCATACTGGCAGGAACACTTTAATCTGTAATTGATGAATTTCTGGAGGCTCAGTATGGACTAGCTTCAGAGTTAAAAGCTCTGAGGGGGCCCAGTATTAGGAAGGCCCCACACTATTCTTTTTTTTTTTTTTTAAGATTTTATTTATTTATTTGAGACAGAGAGAATGAGAGAGAGAGAGAGAGAGAGAGCACATGAGAGGGGGGAGGGTCAGAGGGAGAAGCAGGCTCCCCGCCGAGCAGGGAGCCCGATGCGGGACTCGATCCCGGGACTCCAGGATCACGACCTGAGCCGAAGGCAGTCGCTCAACCAACTGAGCCACCCAGGCGCCCCGGAAGGCCCCACACTATTCTTAATTAGTTAGTTAGATGTTAGTTTTACCCCTAGGAATCCTTCCATCAGATTGGTTAGGCTTTGGTAAAACCCCACCTATATTCTGGTAAAATAATTTCCCTTGATGGCAGACTTTGTTAACCTTTGTTTTCTTGAAGCTTCCTTCTAGGAACAGCTTTGCTATAAGAAGTCCAAGTAGATACATAGAGAAGCCCACATTAAGAACTAAGGCCCTTTGCCAACAACCATGTTTGAGTTCCCAGCCTGTAACCAGTACAAACTGCCTGTCATGTGGTGACGCCATTTGGTCATTTTGAGCCATCCCAGTGCCTCATGTGAAGCAAAAGAACCACCTGATTAACCCACAGAATCATGGAAAATAATAAATTGTTATTATTTTAAGCCATTAAGTTTTGAGGTGGTTTCTTATGCAGTAATAGATAACCAAAACAAATACTTTTATAATTTATTTCTTGGTAGATTTTATATAATTCCTTGAAGCATATATTAAAGTCAAACTTTTTCTGAGAAGATGTAAGTCTGATGTGGCTAACTGCCTTGACCATGAAGACCGGCATGCCTCTAATTTTTTAAAAATGTGTAATTAATAAACATTTCATACGTCTTAGCAAAGTTTTCTTGGTAATCTTCCCAGAAAATGAGAAAAAGGATGACTCAAATCACCAAGTAACAAGATCCTTTTGAAAGTCAGGTGGCTCCTAATTCTTTTCTTTCAATTAAGGTTAAAAAGGGTAGGATTAAATTGTTTTTGTAGGGTGGATCCTTTTGTGATTTTTAGTATTCAACTCAAAAGGAATTCATTTACTTAAATAACATTGCTATAACAGAACTTTTCCGTTCTCATCTACCAACAAATGTGAACAAGATTTGTTAATTTATTTATAAAACAAAAATAGAAGTTGGCATTGAAATCTGTATCATTTTAGCAATAAGCAGTATTCATCCATGGACATAGGAGCTATTTGGAAAAATGGAGTCTTATTTATCTCATTAAATAATTTATTTCTGGAAAATTTTACTTTGTTTTGATCTCTTATATAATAATTTTAGTGATAACTGAATCTGGAAGATTATTTTAATATTTGGAGATTTGGGGGGATTAAAGAAAAAATCTTAGTTTGGTTTATAAACATGTTTTGGAGAGAAATATAGCAAGTGGTCAATTAGATATTTTTAAATCATAAAAGCATAATGCTTTAAGAAAAATTTCTGTGGGGAAATGAAATAGAAACACAAGTTTCAGAAGAAAAAGAAGTTTAGCATACAATTTCCCAGCCTAATATAATGCTTGCTCATGCTTTTTAAATAAATTGTCCCAATTTCATAATTTATAAATTTTCAAATGTCTAGAAGGAATTAAAAAATAGTACAAAGTGCCTCTTAAATAAATTCACCAATTGTTAAAATTGTGCCACACTTGCTTTTTGCTGTGTGTGTGTGTGTGTATACATTTTTTCATCTGTGCCATTTAAAAGTAAGCTGCAGACATTTTACTTTTAAGTACTTTAGCATGGACAAAACCATTGTCATATCTAAGAAAATTGGAAAACTAACAATTTTTCCATAATATCATTTAATATATAGTGTATATTCAAACATTCCCTAGTTGTCTGAGAAATATCTTCTATAGCAGTGATATTTTTCCCTAGTTTAAGGTAGCATCCAATGCATTGCTCCTTATATTTAGTCTCTTTTAATTTAAAATTGTTGCCCCCCCCTCCACTACCATTTCTTTTGTCTGGTTATGTTGTTCATGTTATTCACATATACTTAAATAGATGATGATAGGTATTAGAATGAATTAGTATTTACATTCCTAGAAGTGTGATTTAATGATTTTATTTTTAAATGTCAGTATTTACACCGTGACAAAAAGCATAACTTTGTGACTATTTAACCTAAAAGCTTAACTAAACTTGAAAAATGTTAGATGCCAACTTCAAATGAATGAGAGTGCAGAATTTTTTAAAAATTCTTTTTGGGAATAGAAAGTAAAAAATATTTGAAAGACATTGGGTGAGATGATTTTGAGATTATTTCCAACTCTAAAACTTGGGTATTTATATCTAACTTATCTCACGTAAACTCACATGAAGCTGTGTGCGTGGTTGTTACTACCCCATTTCCTGAGTGGAGAATCCTTCCTGTGTGCCAGACAAGTTAAGTAATTAACCCAGTCCACGCAGTTGGGAAGTGCCAGAGCCAAGATTTTAACTGGCTCTGTTTCCAAATTTCCTGCTCTTTCCTCCCTGCCTTTCATCCCTGGAAGGGCTAGGGTTCAGGATAGGGAAATTAGAAAGCAAAATGGCCAATGGAAATAAAAGCCCAGTCTTTTCAAGGGGCTATATGGAGCAGGGAGAAGCTTCTGGTTCAGGAGGCTGTAGGTGCCCAGGACTTATCAGGCACTGGTACATTTTAGAAGATACTTAATTAAAGGGAGGTGACTCCCTGTTCCCTGAGGTTCCTTACACTCAACACACACACACACACACACACACACACACACACACACACACTTCTCTTTTCAGAACCATCTACCCTGTTCTGTTCTTTTCTCTCCAAGTGCTTAGCCTGGCATACAATCTTCATCCTATTTTTTTTTTTAATTGTGCTTAAAAAAACACATGGGATCTACCCTTCTAACAAAATTTTAAGTGTGAAGTATAGCACTGTGAGCTATAAGCACAATGTTACAGAGCATAGCTCTAACATTCTAAGTTGCGTGGCACAAAATTTATACTCATTCAACAGCTCATTTATATCCAATGAACTCATTTCTCCCTGGCCAAAAAACTTTCTACTTTCTCCTTCCATGTGTTTGACTACTTTAGATACCTCATATCAGTAGAATCGTGCAATATGTGTCCTTCTATGAATGGCTTATTTCGCTTAGATTAATGTCCTCAAGACTCATCCATTTTATGCTCTCTGACAGGATTGCCTTTTTTTTATAGCTGAATAATATTCCTTCGTATGTATATACCACACTTTTTTACCTATTCATCTATTCGTGAACATTTAGGTTGTTTCCATCTCTTGGTTTTTATGAATAATGCAATGAATATGGGAGGGTAAATCTCTCTTTGGGATCCTGAATTCATTTCTTTTGGATAAACACTTTACCGGATCATATGGTAGTTCGAATTTTAATTTTTTGAGGAAACTTCATACTGTTTTACATAGTGGCTGTTCCATTTTACATTCCCACCAACAATGCACAAGAATTCCAGTTTCTCCACAACTATGCCAACTCTTTATTTTCCGATTTTTGGTTTTGTTTTGTTTTCTTGATAATGGCCATTCTAACAGATGTGAGGTGATATCTCATTGTGGTTTTGATTTGCATTTCCCTTTTGATCAATGATGTTGAGCATTTTTTCATGTACATGTTGTACATTTCATGTCTTTTTTGAGGGAAATATCTATTTAAGTCCTTTGCCCATTTTTAATTGAGTTATTTGGTTTTTTTTGTTTTGTTTTGTTTTTGCTATTGAGTTGTAGGACTTCCTAATATATTTTGGATATTTACACTTTAGCAGTTTTATATGGTTTGCAAATATTTTCCATTCTGTAGATTGCCTTTTCAATCTGTTGTTTCCTTTGCTGTGCAGAAACTTTTTAGTTTGATAAAGTTCAATTTGTCTATATTTGTTATTGTTGCCTGTGTTTTTGATGTCATACTCAAGAAATTATTGTCAAGAAAATATCATGAAGTTCCCTGTTTCCTTCTAGGAGTTTTACAATTTCAGGTTTTATGTTTAAGTCCATCTTGAGTTGATTTTTGTGCATGGTGTAAGATAAGAGTCCAATTTCATCCTTTTGCATGTAGATATCTGATTTTCCCAGTACTATTTGTTGAAGAGATTATCTTTTCCCCATTGTGTATTCTTGATATCCTTGCTGAAGATCAGATGACTATGTAATATAGATTTATTTCTGGGATCTCACTCCTGTTCCACTGATTAATATGTCTGTCTTTATACCAATTACATACTGTTAAGATTACTATAGCTTGTTAATATAGTTTAAAGTCAGAAAGTGTGATGCCTCTGGCTTTGTTCTTCTGTCTCAAGATTATTTTGACTAATTGGTGTCTTCTTTGTTGCATGTGTATTTTGAAATTGTTTTATCTGTTTCAATAAAAAATTAAATTGAGATTTTGATAAGGATCGCATTGAATCATTAGATGACTTTGGGTAATGTAAGCATTTTAACAATATTAAGTCATCTAGTCTATGAACATGGTATGTCTTCCCATTTATTTGTGTCTTTAATTTTTTTCAGCAGTGTTTTATAGTTTTCAGTGTGCAAATTTTTGCTTCCTTGGTTAGGTTTATTCCTAAGTATTTTGTTCTTTTAAATGCTATTATTAATGGCATTGTTTTCTTAATTTCCTTCTAGGATTGTTTGTTGCTAATGTATAGAGATGTAACTGAGTTTTGTATTTTGATTTTATATTCTGCAACTTTACTGAGTTTTTTTAATTATTTCAAAGTTTCTAAAGATTGTGTCATCTGTGAAGAGAATCACTTTATTTTTTCCTGTCCAACTTGGATGACTTTTTTGTCTTTTTCTTGTCTAATTGCCCTGGCTAAGACTTCCAGTACTTTCTATTTTGCCATCTTGCTGTCATCACTACACAGTCATACTTCTTATCAAAACATTTGTGTGTTATTTTTATGAGATCTCCCTAAAAGAATGAATGATATTCTCTCATATTTCCCAAAAGGGGAGAAATTTGGGACAGGCTAGCTCCTCAAGCCACATTCTACAGGCTATATCTTGTATCACTAGATTGACACCATCTTTATAACTCCATGAGGACAGCCCGTGAAGTATCTCAGGGTGTCATCCAGATTCTAAAATATTTATAGGAAAGAATGGGGAATTGTATATGTGCATCTGAAACTTAAATTTAGTAATTCTTAGACAAACTTCTAATTTTTTTAAAGTGACACAACAACATGTTTCTTCTCAGAAGTACACTAAAGGCATTCCAGAGATAAGTATCTTTTAACAGTGAAAGGAAGGAGACCTCAAACTTGAGAGTAATGTTAACATCTTATGATGGAGTCCTAACTATTTCAGAGTTGTAGTAAGCATGCACTCTTGGGATGCCATCTCCAGTAAGCCCAATAATTAATTCTTTATTTCATTTAGATGTTAGGGGATGACACATACAAAATTTCCACCCTGCACTTAACCTATGTCCTTGGGCAAACTGAGCTGTTGGAGAAATACTCTGGACTTTATTGTAGTAGTACTTTATGATTTTAATTTAAGTGTTTTATAAATAGGGGTTGCTTGTTTACACCCCTATAGCTGGTATAACTTTCTCTCATGTAAGGCTACAAATTCTAGATCATCAGTTGTCTTCTCCTTTGAACTAGCCCTGCTACCTTCTATTTTCACTTAAATTCAAAATTCCTTAACAGATTCATGTTTTTGTTTGTATTTGTTGGATTAATCCCCTTGGACTAAATTCCTTGGCTCTGTATTTACCTCTTTTAAAAGACTGTTTTCTTCTTTGTTGACTCACAGTAATCTTTTTGAGAACAGGATTGCATCTATCATGTCTCCTAGCACCTTGCACTGTGCTATGCAGAGAGTAAAAATTCCTTAAATGTTTGCAAAATGGAATTGTTTCTTTATTATGAACATAGCCATTCTGGTTTATTTGTCCTCAGAAACATGCAGAGCAGCTTTTTCAACTAGCAAAGACTTATAATTCCTGGTCTTTTTCTTCATTCAGAATAGCCATTACAAGTTGGTACACATTGTGCTGCATGTTCTATAAAGCAAGAAATCTAGATTTCATCTATAGTCCAGAAACACAATTATATGACAATTATATGGAGACTAGAATATAAAATAAAGAGGCGCCTGGATGGCTCAGTTGGTTAAGCGACTGCCTTCGGCTCAGGTCATGATCCTGGAGTCCCAGAATCGAGTCCTGCATAGGGCTCCCTGCTTAGTGGGGAGTCTGCTTCTCCCTCTGACCCTCACCCCTCTCATTCTCTCTCTCTCTGTCATTCTCTCTCTCTCAAAAATAAAATTAAAAAAAATATATAAAATAAAACAGTACTGTAGTTTTATGATTTTACTGCTTGAGCCACTGATAATACTAACTGGTCAAGATAACTGGCAGGAAATCTAGTAGACAAGGACAATTATTAATATTGGAGAACTATTCACGAATGCTCCTATTCTGTCAGCTACCCAACAGGCAGTAAGAGTGGACTTTATTACAGGCTGCAGAAGTGAAACCAAGCTTTTAAAGTATCAATTGCTGTTGTTTTGCAGAGTTTCCAAGTCTCGAACACTTATTTACTTCATATCCTCCTGAAAATCTCTTCCATTTTTCCCCTATTTCTCATGCCCACAGCTATTGCTACAGGAGAATATTACAGTAATCAGTCAGTATCTGATTAAAAGTATAAAGCTCTTTCATTATCTCCACCAGGTGATTGAGTTCCTTCTGCCTGAGCAACAAGATTCTCTTTTAAATTGCCATGGCAGAAACTGGGACTGCATACAGATTCCAGGCTGCATTTATTTGGTGTGAGTAAGAAAGTTCTTTATTTCTTTTGTATCAGAATATAAAGAAAAGGCCACCCAGTACTCAACAGGAAAAGGGTTACTGTAGAATAACGCTTGGTCACTTGATCTCTAGGTTGAATGTTTGATGTCTTCCGATCCCCCACTCCAACCACACACACATACAACCTATTTGTTTTAGCACTTGATATCATGGAATGTCACCACCGACCACTTCTATACATCTGGTACCTAGTGGTTTCTCTTCCAAAAAGTTTTTGAAAGCCCACCTAATTGGATAGCAGGAGAAAAAGACTTGCCTCATGTGGGGTAATAAATTTCTGTATTTCAGGCAAGGTTGACTTCCAATTATCATGGCTAAAGGAGATGCGAATGACAAGAATAATTGAAAATATCAAATAATAGAACAGTTTCCCATTGAAAATCAATAGATTACATTGATATATCTTCAACTTTTTAGCAGAATGAATAACTAATAAATTCACATCATTGGTCTTCTGTATACCCTCTGGTGGACAAGTTTATAATCAATTAGTGAAGATAGTCAGAAATGTAATAAGCAAAGAAGACTGACAAATAAAGCACATGGATAATTTGCCTCTGAATAATCATCAATTAACTATAAATCAAAGCTTTTAACCTAAATGCAAGGAAGCCACTTTGCAGGATTGGCTCTTTTGCATCAAGGAGAAAAAATAGAAATCAGATATAAAGACGAAAAACACTTTCTATTGTATTTATTGAAACCTGATGAATATCCTTAAGTCTGGGGAGGGGGGGTCAGGGACAGTTTGAGAAGTCTGATGGAAGCTATGGACTCTCTTCCTAGAAAAATGCACAATTATAGACCCACTATAGGAATAGCACATAAATATAAGAATAAATGGATATAAGAATATGATTGGTGCCCCCTGGACTTAAGCAATGCTGTCATACATGTAACATTTCCTATCCTAGGGACTCCAGAATAGAAATCCTGATATGCTTATTCTCTACTGTGATCTTTAACAGAATTGAGATGGAAATCAAGTAGGCAAGATTCTATTCTTATCTAGGCTGTTGATAAGGAAAGGCAATCACTATTCCTATGGAAAGGCAATCATTCAAAGCCTGTCTAAATCTATAGAGTGGTAGTATTTCCAGGGGGCACTAATCCTAGGAGAAATTCAGTGGCTTTACTCAGAATGTCACGTTTACTTACAGAAGGAACAATGAGGAACAAATCAGTTAAAAAATGCCGTTGCCGTAGGTGACCATCCCAAGCAAAACAAATCTCTTGTGCCTTGATATGGTTTTCAGCTGACTTTCAGTCTTCTGCATCTGGCTTTATTGCATGTTCTAAATGTTTCTGCACATGAAATATTTTGAAAATGTAATTCAATTGTCAGTAGCACAGGAATGAAAAAAAGCAAGGAAACGGCTCTTCATTGAGTTTTGGCTTGTTTCTGGGTTAGATGAGCAGCTGTTGAACAATAAGTCTACCAAAATGGCAATTTGAGTGAGCCAAATAAAACACAATTACATAAGACTCAACTTCAGTCAAGCTTCTTAGAATATTTAAGACCAAGTCAGGGACAAGGAAAGCATCCTCAAAGTGTCATTGCCTCTGAACGGATTATTTATTTTCCTTTCTCTTACTTCCAAGCTAGCCCCCCTTGCTCACATTTTTCACATCTTCTGAATGACTTATTCTATGCTTTGATGTACAAATGCGGGTGGAACTAAAAAGAACGATCTTTTTGAAGGCTGTTGTTGCAGGGATGGAGAAAAGCTTAAACATATTCAGTCCAATCTATATATGTTCTTTTACTTAAAAAAATCTTTTGAAAGTCTACTGTAAACAAGATACCTGTTTGGTATCTATCTTTGTGTCTGAGTTCTCATCTTTTCCCTAGAGCCTCAAAGAAACCTGTTGAGGTGGATGGGACATTTCACAATTGAGGAAGCTTAGCAAAGTGACCTACAAGTAGTAGGAAGATGGCTTTGAACACAAGTCTCTTGGTACTCACTTCCATGCATCTCCATATGACACGGAACCTTCTTTTTTTTTTTTTTTTTTAATTATGTTATGTTACATGGAGCCTTCTTGAAAGGCTTAGGTATTTTTGTTGAGAAATACATTATGATGCCTGGGATGATTTTGAAGAAAAAAAAACCGCTAAATATTACTAAACTTCAGAAGATGATGCTTTCAAATTCATTCCCACCAAATGCAGCATATAATCTAGAGAGAATATTTTTTTTAACAGAAACCCGAAACTTTCCATCTGTAGGGATGGCAATAAATCTGATTTCTGACTCCAGGTTTCTCATGATACCCATAAGCGGTCCCTTCCACCTTCCCACAATGTCATGAGGCAAAAACAAAACTATGTTGATAATGCCTTTGGTATTATTTATCCCCATTACAGAGAGCAGTGATTTATTTACACACCAGTTTTGCCAAAACATTTTGGGGAAGCTAGGATTGCTTTAAAAGGGAACATGAGAGTGGGGATTGGATTGTGGGCCATGTATATTTAGTCCAAAACAAAGGGATCTACTTTTTTCCTGCCATTATTACATCGTGTCATGCATTAATATCAGGTTTTATTTTTAACCTGGAACTCAGAAAATGCCTGAGTCATTAATTTCTTGGGATGCAAACACACTTCCATAACATAACAACTCATTTGGTAAAATTGTCCAGTCAGTTGAATCTATTGAGAGATATATAATACACACACAAGGAGCATGGGAAGGGAAGAGCTGATATTTGGGAAGCATAGGAGGATTCAGAAAATGAACTGCCGTAAAGCCCAGTGCAGTTTCCGGTTTGTTGTCTAAGGCTGTCCCCAGCCACTGGTGACCCAGAGCCTGTCCTATCTTTAGGAAACAGCTAGTCCCTTCATTATTATGTTTGTGTTTATTTGTGGATACTCACAAAGAGACAGAGCACAGTTACTCACAATTTTGATTTTTTACATTGAAATACAGAGAAGATGTCATTCTTTATTTTGTCTATAATTTTGTTTCCTCACAAACTTCAGTCCACTGGATAGAAGGAAGAAAACAAATATTTAGTCCTTGACATGGACTGAATTGCATCCCTCAAAATTCATATGTTGAGGTCCTATCACCCAGCCACCCCATCCCTCCCACCCCCCACCACTCCAGCAACCCTCAGTTTGTTTCCTGAGATTAAGAATTCCTCATATCAGTGAGATCATATGATACATGTATCAAACTTCATTTGTTTTACTTGCCAGTCTTCTTTTGTAAAGAGTACACAAAAGGAAAACTCATCCAGCTCTGATGTGTGGATAGTTAGCTCTTTGCACTTTTGAAAGGATCATTTAATTAGCTAGTCAAAGTTTCTTTCTTTACAACTCTATTGTATCCTTGCAGGATACTGCATATTTCAATCTTCTGGGTCAATAAACACCCTGGTGGTCATCTCTTAAACAAGTGTTCCTGTCATACTGCAGTTTTACTTTTTATCAGCATCCTAGATGGAAGTGCTACTCTTTTTTTTTTTTTTAAAGATTTTATTTATTTATTTGAGAGACAGAGGGAGAGAGCACAGAGGGAGAGGGAGAAGCAGGCTCCTCGCTGAGCAGGGAGCCAGGTGCTGAGCTCGATCCCAGGACCCTGAGATCATGATCTAAGCCGAAAGCAGATGCTTAACCAACTGAGCAACCCAGCACCTCTGGAAGAGCTACTCTTGATGAAGCTCCAGTTTGAGTGCTATATTTGTCCTTGCAACTTACCACTTCCCTGGCAAGTTCAGTTAAGGACACTCAGAAGGTTTCTTAAGTCCAGAGACATTTATACATGCAATATTTCAGATGTTTAAAGCATCATTATTTCCGTGAGTTAGAACTTGGAAGAAAATGGAATATTTCTTATATTTATTGGCTTCCATTAATTTGTTTAATTAAAGTTATTACTAAAGCTTTTTCTAGGCTTGTGATAAACTGAGAAAGTGAGACACAAAACTTCAAAAAGTACATATTCTTTAATATGTAACTAAAATGGTTTTTATCTGTTCATATGTTTGTGGTTCTTTTTTCTTGAAGATCAGTTTTCCACCAGTGATCAAAGTGATGTAAAGCAATGATATATAGACAAGTACTTCTAGGCAAGTAATTTGGGGTTCTATCATGTGGTGGTGACAGGAAATTCCATATAAAGATATAAGTGGAAAATGATACCTGACTAATGGATTTGGGGGGGTAGGCTGATTGGCACTGTAAAGATAAGACTATTTTGTTCCTTGATGGGAGATTAGTACAGAAATAGATATGTGAGTCAAACCTCAGCACAGTAATGATTTCCTGACAGGTACTTTCTCCAAATCCAAAGTACACTAAGTTTAAATCCAAAGAACCATTACACTTTAAATATTTTTCTCAATTTTTCCATAAACTGGAAGAAAAAGGAATTTGTATTTTAAGTGGAGACCACAGTAATTTGTTGGTTTATAACATATTGCCCACTGTAGACCATGACAGAAATTAAATAATAAGGATGAGCCAATTGATTGGTTCATGGTAAAGAGCTGTATGATTGACTAAAAAAACAATGCATCGGGGATGTGCATTAGCTTCAGAGTGGTTGAGATTGAGTGCTAATGCAGTTTGGAAGAATTCCCAGCACAAATAAGAAGAGATATGTATCTGTCCCTTCAGTGACTCAGGAAAACCAGAACCATCTTTGATACATTACATGTTTTCCCAACTTTGAACGTTTTGTCTTTTTTAAGTTTTGGAGCAAAGACTTTTTTCAACTCCAATAGCTATCAAGCTGTTGAAGTAAAATACAATGAACTGATTTCAAGTGTATAGTTGATCCACAGAATCCATGTGGATAATGTCACCCGTGGCTTAGATTATCTAGCTGGCATCCAGCTATACCTAAGCTGCTTCTCCCTAAGAAAAAGATAGAAGACATCATTAATTGAGTACCTAATAAATGTAGAAATGGGCACTTTCATATCTTACTTAATCCTCACAACCTCCCTGTGAACTATGATGCCCATTTAAAGATGTGGGAAGTGAGTTTTATGAAAGTTAAATAAATTACCCTCTGACCCATAATTGAAAATTGGAAGACCCATCTTTTGAGAGCTGGTCTGCCAAAATTCACTAAAATTTTACTCTGTCATGCTTCCTTTCTGAATGACTTTTTCAGAAATTTCTGTACATCAACCTGATAACAGTGGGTCCTGTTAATACTGTGAACAGATTCACTGTCTAATGCACTGTATTAGTTTTCTAGGGCTGTCATAACAAAATATTACCAACTGGGTGGCTTACATGACAAAACTTGATTTTCTCCCAGTTTTGGAGGCTGGAAGTACAAAATCGAGGTATCCGTGGGTTTGAGTTCTTCTGAGGCCTCTCTCCTTGGCTTGAGGTGGCTGTATCCTTGCTGTATCCTCACACAACCTTTTCTCTGTGCATGCACATCTCTGGTGTGTCTTCATGTATTGAAATTTTATCTTTTTCTAGGAACTCCAGTCAGATGGGATTAGAATCTACCCTAAAATGGCCTCATTTTAATCTAATTGAAACTTTATAGGCTCTGTAAGTGCAGTCACATTCTGAGGTAAATTAGGGCTTCAACACATGAGTTGAGAGTGGGGGACACAATTCAGCCCATGATGCCTGCTTATATAATAATCAAAAGTAGTAGATCATTTTCTCCCAGGTTTTGCAGGGTGCTCCCCTACACAACCCAGCAAAGAGCCCTCAGTACTGCCACAAAGGATAAAGGCAACACTTATAATACCAGTTCTTATTCTGGGTTTTGCCTATATAGGTCAGACCTTTGTGTCAAGTAATCCTTACCCTTGTGATGGGTTTTGAGCTGACTCTAAGTTGAACTGATACAAGCAGATTTAAATTCATGTAGACACAATATTAAAATATATTTTATGCCTGACTGAAGATATATTACCTGCTTTTTTATAGAATTGAGCATAGATCATCCATATAATGAGAAGAGATCCAAACTCTATTGACAGCAAGACAAAGGAGATCAGTCAGGGCCTTACTGAACCCAAGACAGGAGATAAACTGCATTTGGCTAGGACTTAGCAGGCTATCTTAGACGGTGGGAGGAGTGAGCACCCAGGAGGGTAGTGGACTGGGCAAGACAAGGAGAGTGAGACAATTGGAAGAGGTCAAGGGACACATAGTCAGCCGTCAAAGGTCAGCCATGGAGAACGGTTTCTTGCACAGGACTCCTGGGGCTAAAGGGGCTGGTCATAATCAAAATAGTAAAATAATAAAGAGAATAAGAATTATACTAGTTAATGATCATTGCACACCTACTATGTATAAGGCATATAGGGCTGTACATACATGAGGGCTTTACAAGGACTTACATATCCTCTTTGATTGTTCTTCCATGCTATGTGGGTCTCATAACCAAAGGTTTCCCTTCCCCTTCCCATTATAAGGTTCTCTCTACCCTTGCTCATCTGAGCAACCACTGAGCATGCTCATTGCTCATTCTCCATCCCCCAGGCTCAGACTTCTCTGGTTTCTGGGGAGAGCATCTAAGGATCTTCATCCATCTGGTCTGTCAGGGATTTCTTCCAATCTTGGTTTCTGCTTTGTCATGGCTGGGAGGAAGAAAATCAGCATTCCTGATAAATACCATAAGAGCGGAGGTGGGACTGGGGAGTGAATATACAGTATTTTAAAAAAAGATAGCAACTTCAACATATAAGCTAGCAACAGATCTTTGATTATTGTCTGTCTCTTTCAATTAGACTGTAAGTTCCATCAGAGTAGAGACCCCTCACAGGCTCATGACACGAGCACTAGCATAGGCAGCCATTACATATTTGTTGAATGAATAAATGAGAAATATGTGAAAATTTGAACAGATGAAGGAATGAGGATGAGAATTATCTCTGGTGGTCATTTGCTGCAGCCTTGTTTAACTTCCAGGGCTGCTTTCATGTATATGTTTGCTCAAAATCATAGGTGTGGAAGGCTATATGATCTCTTTGGGTTATATAACATTATCCCACAATAGAACCTCCTACACTTTTCCAAACACTTGGAAGGATGAAGGTAAGTCCTGTGAAATATGAGGTTTCCTCTCATTAAAACTGTATTTCTTCAGACATGTCCCCACATAGAACCAGAGGCCAATACAAATATTTTGTATTGAATTGAGGCAAACTTCTGGAAAATAAATTCTGTAATTTTTCTAGCTTTATTTTTCAAGAGTGCATTCAGGTTAGCAGCAGATGGTATACTCTTTGGACTAGATCTTGTGCGTTGTGTTTGCAAAATCAGAGCATAGCTTCTGAACCCAAACAGCTGAGTTAGAATTCCAGTGCTCCTACTTGCTGCAATACCGGGTCTTGGCAATTTGGTCAACATCTCTCATTGGGTCTCATCATCTCTAAAACAGGGGTCATGATAATGCCTGCCTCCAAGTGAGCTGTGAGAATTAAATGAGCTATGTATGTAAAGCACTTAAAACAGGGTTTGGTCCACAGAGGAGCAATGCAAATGTCAGTTACTATTACTGTAATTGAGTGAGGAGCCCTTTGTTTAGCCTTCAGTGAGAATGTGCTTTTAAAAGGGCCTCATGTACTAAATGGTGTGTGTGTGGGAGGCAGAGGACAAGGGCCTTAATAAAGACATCTGCCAGAGTGAGGCTAGATATTTTAGATACATGATCTCACGTCATCTTCACATCAGTCCCATTGGCAAAATAAGAGCAAAACCAAACCAAAACAAAACAAAAGGGCGCCTGGGTGGCTCAGTTGGTTAAGCGACCGCCTTCAGCTCAGGTCATGATCCTGGAGTCCCGGGATCGAGTCCCGCATTGGGCTCCCTGCTCGGCAGGGAGTCTGCTTCTCCCTCTGACCTTCCTCCTTCTCATGCTCTCTGTCTCTCATTCTCTCTCTCTCAAATAAATAAATAAAATCTTTAAAAAAAAACAAAAAACAAAAAATGAATCTTAGGTTGAATATACGTGCCAACTGCCCCTTCCTAGGAAGTGACAGAGCCAAACTTCAAATCTGGCTTTGTCATATTCCAAAGCCTGTTTTGTTTGAATGGGTTAAGTGCAGAACTACTTCGAGAGAGAAAGTTGAAGTTTAGAAAATGTTCAGCTCTAGGGCTCTGCACTTAAAATGTTAAAATGGCTGTAGAATACCTAATCTGGTTTCCCAAAATAAGTAGATGATCTCTCTGGAGAAAAGAGTAATTTCCCTTGTAGGATATTGTAAAAATCTTATCAACTTTTACTGAGGCAGATAAAGGCCTAAAATATGGATTTAGAAAGACAATTTTGGTTTTAAAGAATTTTTTTTTTTTCAGCAGAATGAGTACTGGTGAGGGGATGTGGAATCATATCAGTTGTGATTTAAATTCATATAGCTAACTGTGTTTATTTGGGCCCATAGTTTAAAAAAACCATAATCCTACTTTAAGTTTTTAGTGGGCATATACTAGAAAACATGATCCTCATCATATTATCCAGGATCTCCTGTGTGCTTTTCTTAGTCTCAATGTGTCCTCCCCATCTCATTTTACTCCGTTGGGAGTCTTGGATACATGATGCGTTAAAACGTAGGTGTGTGTGGGGTGGGGTGGGGGTGTCTTACTTCTATCTTGTGCCTCAGTCTCTACTTCATAATATCACTACCTTTTACCTTTCTCTCTTAATTTCCCCTTATTTCTCGTTGCCGTCTTGTCTTTGACCACCATAGAGACCTGGAGTCTGTTTTGTTTATATCTGACAAAGTTACGTGTTCTCCACTCTTACTTTAACCTATGAAAAGAATAGTTGATATTTCTTTCTATTTAGAAAGCTGACCCATGTGGCCTTATGTTTTTTTTTTCCTTGATAGCATAAAAGCGTTTCCATCTGATTTTAAATAGCTATTGAATAAACTGGCCACCCACATACAGTAGCAGCATTGGAACTATGACTGAAGTAACATGTCTACCTAAATACAACTTACATCTTAAGAGATTTGAAGAAGAAAAAATACCCTTTAAGAGAGTACAGGATATTTAGATATTCCAGAGTAGGTACTGGAATTCACCCTTGCAGAATTAAGCCCTTCTTACTATGCAGACATAGAGAAGTACCTACCCACTGTTCTTGGGAATTAACCTAAAAGTAGATGCTGGCCTTCAATATTCTGTTTAGTAATGAAGTTGATTTAATAGTAAAAATGAGCTCCTATAGAATCAGAAATTGACCTGAGTCTGAAATGCACTGGGTGTTCTTGTAAGATGTGACTGAGTTTTGTGCAAGTATTTTCTCCCAGGATCTGATACTCTACCTTAGTACCAGGTAGACAATTCTTTTTATTTATTTTTTTAAGATTATTTGAGAGAGAGAGAGCTTGCTTCTGTGCACATGCATGCAGGCAGAGGGCGGGGAAGGGGGTGGTATAGAGGGAGAGGGAGAGAAGCAGACTCCCCACTGAGTGCAGAGTCCATCTAGGGGCTGATCTCACCACCCTTAGATAGTGACCTGAGGCAAAACTAAGAGTTGGAGACTCAAACAACTGAGCCATCCAGGTGCCCCACCAGGTAGACAGTTCTCACCTTCTCTTCAATTTTTGCTGAACAAAAGTTGTGGTTGGCACAGCACGACCAACACTGGACTGTTGGTGTCCCTTCTATTTATGGTTGAATGAGCCACAATTTGGAAAATGTGCAATAGGCCATGATACTTTGCATTAGACATGGGTTTGGATATTTTCCCTTGCAGGGAATGGATCTTCCCAGTGTCAGTCACCCTAGGACAGAAAATAAGTTGAGCCTTAGGAATGAGATTTTCTGCTTGTCTCTGCATAGAAGGTGGTTAGGCCTAGGTATGGAAATGCCTAAAGCCTCCTGTTGGCAAGAAGGGAGCTGACAGCCCCACCACATAGAGGCTGCCAGGAAACCGGCAGGGATACTCATGGTCTCTTAGAATAAAGACTTTTAGCAGCAGTCTAAGTTGTGTTTCTCTGGGCTCTGAGCTTTCAGGAATCTCTTGACAGTAAGGTTTAGTCTCAATTGTATGTGGGATGCAAGGGATTTGAAATTCTCACTGGTGATCAGGGGAAGGCAGATGGGCCCAGAGTGAGTTCCTAACACAGAGGTCATCTTCCCCAGAGGAGGTGGCTTGGCAGCAGAGGAAAAACCAGAGCAGAGGAAAAATGAGGAAGTTTTAGGGCATTGCCTTGGAAACTTCTGGAAATCAGTGAGTCAGATGACCATTTAAGAGGGCTAATTTCTGCTAGGAAGATAATGATAGTTTGAGTCATGAAATTTTGCATATAAAAGGAAGTCTAACCACATTTGGTAGTCATAGGCTAGGAGGCCAACAATATGTAGAATTTATGTGAAGTATTTAAAAACAGTGATTTAAAATGCATGCCAAACTAACTACAATCTCAAATAAACATAAATTAACATAAGTAGCAAATTTCAGCACACTCTCAATAAGTTGTATTAATGAGGAGCAATGGATTATTTCTGTTTGAGGGCTGCCACCCTTTTTTTGACAAATTAATGTTGTAATTATTTGATGTGATTAATCAGCCAGTCAACAAAGCAAATATTTTCCACCTAAATTAAATGTGTTGGCAGAATGATTTATTCCTTTTACACATTTGATATGAGGCTATTTTATATTTTTTTATAAATAAATTGATTAGAATCATGTTATCTTGTCTCAGTGTCGGTATTCCACCCCTGAAAGTCCTATTTTGTGCTGGAATATTTGACAAGGTCTTTCTGAATGTAGAGTAGGAAGAGAAAAAGAATCTTAAAGACCTAAATACTAGGTGAAATCCATGCAATTCAGGAAAAACACAATCACAAAGCACTGAAAGAGGATGAGTTTGGGGATTCGTGGCTCTGCCATGAGGTGTGGACTTTAATCAGTTAGTTGAGTCCTCTGAGCCTCAGTTTCCCCATCAGGATCATTTAGAAAATGCAGTGATAAAATGTACATGGGAAGTGCTGTAAAGGATTAAAGTAGCTATTACTACTTAAGTAGGTTTTTGGTTATCTGTTGATTTACCTTTATATTTACAGTATATGTAAGTGTGCACAAGGAAAACAAGGAGACCCTTGTTTGTTGTGTATTGACCAAAGGATATAAGGTAAATATTTTTGGTTTCACATAGGAAATCCTGAAGACAGTAATGGAATCAAATGTAGATTTTACAATGTAGATTTGAAATGCAGATTTTTACTGTAGACCAGTTTGTGGGTCAACACTACAAACCTGAATTTGATTTCAAAAATTTATCTAGAGCTTCAATCAAACTATAAGGCCTAGGAACTTCTATGAGTGTGATCTAAAATAGCTCTCACACTGGCAAACATTCAAATACACATTAATGTTCACCCATCAGTCATACATGCATATGCAATCTCAGCTTTATGTAAAAAGATGAATCTTTTTAAAGAGGCACATTGAATTGAATTTTAAATCATCAAACCCAGGCTCTCAAATTTCAGGATAAAAATCTTTCTAAATGAAGAGTGCATTGACAGTTCTGGCTTTCAAAGATATGTATATATACACACATATATTTATATATACACATATATATGTGTATACATAGAGCTATTCTTTTTATTGCCAGAAAGATCCTTTTATTGCCATTTGCTTCGTATTTCAAAATTATCCCCACTCCATACACAATTATGTTGTCTTTTATATACAGTTCATCTCAATGAGATTCAGAGAATAAAATGAGCAATGAGAAGCACCGGGAATAATTATAGAAAATGAGTTTAGGCACGTGGATAAATTATTCAGTCACAGGGCCACTTGTGAAGGAAGGAAATGAAGAGATATAAGTAAAACAATATTCTAGTATTGAGTTTTAAAGAGGAGTCAGGAGAGAGGAATGCAAGGTTTTACAATCATGTAAATACAGGAATACAGCTTGTAGAAGGTGAGTCAAGAATTAAGGTGCATTCTGCAGAGAGGCTAGATAGATCAGATTTTAAACAATAGGTGGAGTGTGGGCAGGGTGAGACAGGCACCAACCAATGTTATTTATGGTATGGTATGCTAATAATCTTTAAAGCTTAGGAGCTCATATACATAGAGAAGAGAGGAGATTCCAGATCTGAAACTGGGGTGTTTGGGAGCACTGGAACAGAAGGATCCGCAAAGGAGAAGAAAGAAGAAGAGCAGACCAAGCATAAAGGAAGAACAGATGAGGGTACAAATTGCATCAAACACTCCTGGGAGACTGAGTCAAAGGAGAGCTAACAACAAACCATAGATTTGGTGATGCAGAGGTGGTGGGGGTGGGGGGAGAGAAGATCATAGAGAAGGGGAGGGAACTCCTGGTAATGAAAACAGGAAAAGTCAAATCTTTCCTGCCATTAGCTGTAAAGAGGAATGGAGAAATGGAGGGTAAGTGCGGTCGGAGGGTTTGTTGTTGTTTTTTAAATTTATATATGTAGAAGCTTTTGGGGCGCTTGGATGGCTCAGTCGGGTGAGCATCTGATTCTTGATTTCGGCTCAGGTCATGATCTCAGAGCCCTGGGATCGAGCCCCACGTTGGACTCTGTGCTCAGTGAGGAGTCCACTTGAGGATTCTCTCTCTTCCTCTCTCTCTGCCCCTCTTGAGGCTTGCGCTCACTTGCTCTCTCTCTCTCTGAAATAAATAAATGAATCTTTAAAAAAATAAAATATAGACGCTTTTACAACACATTTATTTTGCTGAGAATAAAGATCCACTAAAAAAGAAAAATTTGCAGTTTTAGAAATACACAGTCCTGGATATACACAGAATAATTTACAGTCCTCAAGCCAGTGCACACCGCTCAGGCTCCAGCACAAACTTGACCAGCACTCCCCCTCATGGCCAACAGATGAACAAATCCAGACTTCTAGCCCCAAACCACAACCCATTCCCGACTCCGCCTCCCTACTCACCCATATGTAATTATCTAGACAAGTATATGGCATGAGATATATTGGGGTGACCGTTTTAATAATCTGTATATCACTGAATTCCATTCAAAGAGGTATATTCTAAAGATTTAAAAACATATCAGGGACAGGCAATAGGATCAAATGGGATAACTTCTGTAGGGTTCTCAAAGTAAGGTTCCCAGAACAGCATCATCAGCACCACCTGAGAATTTGTTAGAAGTGCAAATTATCAGGCCCCACCCCAATCCTTACTGGATCAGAAGCCCAGCAAACCTTGTTTTGACAAACCCCCAGGTGATTCTGATCCTCACTCAAGTTTGAGAAGCACCAATCTGTACCGATTTCAGGTAAGTATTTGAGGGAAAGTTTAAGTTTTATCATACTTTGGGGAGCAAGAGTCTCACCAGACTCTCCATCTGTTTTTGAGCCAATTTTCTGATGTTTGAGTAAAAATTTTGGCTGAGAAGTTTTAAGCCCATTTTCCTCATGCTTATGTTATGTAATTAAACTCACCATAAGGGCAAAAACTGTGCTTGTGTAGTAAATTTCCTTCTATGAATAAATTGTCATTTTTTTTTTTGTCCTTTTAGCTTCCTTAATTCTAGGTCTGGGGCAGACAAAGCACAAAATAAGTTTAGGAAATTTTGTGTCAGGAGGCAAGTCTAAGGTAGTCTTATGAAAAGGACACAGCAGCTGGCTTGAAGGGGACTGCTCAGGCCAAATTGGAGACAACTAAGCACCAGAAAGATAATGGCAAAAATGGATCATATCACTTTCAAGAGGGAAATTTTATGTATATAAATGGATATGTATATAAATATTATATATAATACTAAAAGAGGAGGCAGAGGAGAGAAAAGCTCTTAATGGAAGAATATCAGTTAATAGAAGAAAGGACAGAATTAAAATATTACATCTGTACATCCAATAATGAAATATAATAGATATAAGCAAAGATCATTAATGACTTCCAAAGCAAACAACTCAAAGGTTGTTGGGAGAGGACGTTCACAGGGTCTCAAATTATTGCCATACAGAATACTTTAACTACAAATGCAAAAGTGTTCCTTTACAGAGAAGAGATCTTATGGGCTTATGTGATCAAATCAATATTTGGAAGTGTGCCATTACTGACCTACATCTGCAAAATCCCTTTTCCATGTGAAGGTAACATATTTACAGGTTCCAGGGACTAGGGCATGGGCATCTTTAGGAGCCACTATTCTGCCAACCAAAAGAACAGATGAGGAGAATAGCTCAAGATGGAATATTTTCACCTCTGTGATTATTCCAATCAGGTTGCTCCCTTCTTCAAGAAACCTTTAATAACTCACTATTACCTAAAGAATTAAATTCAAACACATTTGCTTGTCATGTAGACTTTTCCTGCTCTGGGCAAAATCTTGATGTATATATATTCTTTATGCACCTACTTGTAGCCACCTTGGACTATTTATTCAGGACTTCCTAGCAATGATTTCTTGCCTTCACACATTTTTTAGTCTGCCCGTGCTTTCTGGAATGTCCTTCCCTCCATCTCCATCTCATGATATTTCATCCATTGTTTGAGGCTCTCTCCTCCATACGCACACTTACACCTCCCTAGTATGAGCACATGCTCCCTTGTGCATGAGTGCGCCTGCGCGTGCGCACACACACACACACACACACACACACACACACACACACACAGCCAGCCTTTCACAGTATTTTGACACACATCACATCCTGGCTTGCATCACACTTAGTGTGTTTCTTATTCTCCCTACTGTATCACCAGTTTCATGAAGGTGGGGACCGTGGCAGGGACGAGCGTACAGATGGTTTGCTTCCATTCTGATTGGTTGGTGCTAGTGCCATACCAGCGGTTAAATATTTTTATTTTAATATCACCCCTGGCAGTGACTACACAGTGACTACACATGACTACCACCACCCATTCACCCACGTAACAAAGAGAATGAGTTCTCCTTGATAAATAGTATCTTGTTAGTTTTTAGTTAAGATCTCTGTAAATTTTGTTCTGGGCACATGACACATTAATTATGCCTTCCATATTTGTTTTCTTATACACCTTTAGTGGGATTTCAAATGCTTGATTTTATTTCCATTTTCTGTGAACTTACACTGTGTGCAACACACAGACCATATTTCTTCTTTGATCTTTCTTCAAAGTAGAAAACACACACACTCTCTCTCACACATACAAACAAAAGTTAAAAAGCAAGCAATCAGACTAATTAATTTTTCATATGTGTTTATTACCATTCCATGTTTGCTCTTGCTACCGATTTTTTGAACACTAGGAAATTTATGTCACTCTCCTTTTGTATTCCTCTAGCATATGCATCTCTTAAAACGATATGTGTGAGATTCAAAAATATGAGCTCATCAGAAACCTCTTCATTTTTTAGCACTGCCCTTCTCTTGCATCCTTTCTTTTATTTCTTCCTCTTCCTCCTTATTCTTATTGGTTTATATTTCTTTTTTACATTGGGAAACTTGAAAATCACAGAATAAAGTAAGGGGAATATAACTATCACCTATCTATCAATCACATAGAATAAATTATTATAAGCACTTGAACTATTTGATTTTTACCATTTTTATGTTAATAGTTTTAAAATTACACATGTGATATATGAATTTTCCTTGTTTTTTCTTCCAAAGAGAGAAATCCACACATTGCAAATAAAAATCTGTTCACCATCAATTTCACTTCTAATCCAACTTGGTTTTAACCTTTTTGATTCTTTTATTGATAGATTCATATAGGTATTGTTCCATGGAAAATTGTGTTATCAAATTTTACATATAAATAGTGTCATACCGAAACTTGTTTTTATCGAGCCATGATTTTTTTTTTTAGATCTATCCACATTGTTACGCGTACTAATTCATCTTTAAGCAAAAACATTTTTCTGACCTATTTTATTTACCTAATACCATATTGGGGGGCATTTATTTTGCTTCTGATTTTTCTCATTCTAAATACTGCTGAAAAAGATTTTGATGCACATAACCGTGTGCACACAAACTAGTATTGTTCCAGAGAGGCAACATGGCGGGAATCTAGAAGCAAGGGTTTGGGAGCCAAACAGTTGCAAATCAAATCCTGGTTCTGATATGTGTCAGCTGTGTGACCTTGGGTAAGGTGTTCATCTCTCTGCATCTCTCTGCATCTCAGTTTCCCCATCTATGAAATGAGAATAACAATAGTTCCTACATTATCAGGTTGTTGTTGGAATCAGATGAACTTATATACAAAAAGGACTTAGAATAGCGTGCACTCTAGGCCTGTGAGCCATCACTACTGATGTCATTGCCCTTGTTATTTTATGACTGGGCTAAAGAAGACGCATCCTTAGGTTTCACTGATCCCACCACATTGCCCGTGAGAGGGGATGCAACAAGGTATGTATATCCACTTCCTCACAACCTTTCCAAACTCTGATATCGTCAGATGTTTTGTTGTTTAAAAGGATTAAAAAAAAAAAACTTTAATTGTTGTAATTTGAAATTTTCTGATTACTAGTAAAATTCATTTTGTTTTAAATATTTATTGGCTGTTTGCATTTCATCTTCCTTGACTTATCTATTCATATTTTCTGCTTATTTTTCTATGGGGTTGTCTTTTTTGATGTTGTTGATAGAAGTTCTTTGTATACTCTGCATTCTAAACTCCAGCCAGTTGTACATTTTCCAAATATGAAAGAATCAACATCTTTGCAATGCCAAGCCATCCTATCCACAAACATAATGCATCACACAATAACTGGGGATTTCTCTCATTTCCTCTGGGGAAGCTATATCAAATCTCTCCTTGAAGATCTTCCCCCCCTTCTCTCTTTTTTGTTTGTATGTTTTACATTTTTTTGATCTTCATAAGGGTGATCTTTAAGATCTTTGGTTTCTAATTTGCTGCATTAAGGTCAGGGAAAGTATTCTGTATATTAACTCTTTAAAGTATGTCAAGACTTCCTTTCTGAGATCAGTTGTTGTAAATGTTCCATGTGCTTGAAGATTATGTGTATTCACTGTCATTCAGTTGTACAGTTCCATATATATTTATGATATGAAGCTTCTGTGATTCAGTTCTTCCATGTGCTTAATGATTTTCATCTACTTGATTTATGAGTGTTAACGTCTCTCATTATGTGCTTTTATGTCAATGTTTTTTTAATGTTCTCCTTTGCTATCTTATTGGAGTTTTTCATCATTGTGTAGTTAAAACTGCATTTCTTAGAAGTTCTTTATTTCTTAGAATGTTTTGAAATGTGCCATCCTAAAGTTTGAATCTACCTCGTATTCTCTTCCTTATTACAAACTTCCTTCATGATAGCTTGGCCATTTCTACTCTCTCCTCCCCAAATTTCCATTAATTCCACTTAACCAGACAGGTTTAGTTTTATAACACTACACCTATATCAATAGTCACCCCTATTGTTTATCTCCTGAGAAGTGAATTTCTTAAGAAGTCAGGCAGATATTTAATAAAACGCTCTGCTTTGTCAGTTATCCTTTCTTTAGGAAATCTATAAACTAGAAGGAAGAAAGCATGGTATATGGGTGAGAAGAAAGGGAGAGATAAATAAAAATACAGTTGACCCTTAACACAGGTTTGAACTGCATGCGTCCACTTATATGCAGGTTTTTTACAGTATAGTACCATAAATGTATTTTGTTTTCCTTATGATTTTCTTTTCTTTTTTAAGATTTTATTTATTTGGATGGAGGAGAAAGATGGCGGAGGAGTAGGAGACCTGAATTTCATCTGGTCCCTGGAATTCAGCTAGATAGGGATCAAACCATTCTGAACACCTACGAACTCAACAGGAGACCAAAGAAAAGAACAGCAGCAACTCTCTGAACAGAAAAGCGACCACATCCTGGAAGGTAGGACGTGCGGAGAAGTGAATCCGAGGCAATATTCAGGAAGATAGATGGCGGGGGGAGGGAGCCTCTGTTGGCCGCTACTGACAAGTGATAGAGCAGTGGAGCACAAAATAGGAACTTTTAGAAGTCTGCTCCGCTGAGGGACGTCACTCCAGTGGCTAAGCAGGGGGTGGAAACCTCACTGGGACTGTGTGGTCTCAGGACCCTCGGGGTCACAGAAAGACTGGGGGTGCCTGAGTGCAGCAGAGCTCCCAGGTATGGGAGTGGGGAAGCTGGCTGCAAAGACGGAGCCGAGGAGTGGGCTCTCAGCTTGCGGTTGCCATAAACTGTGATCCGCGCACAGCTGGGCCACTGCTCTTCCATCAGGGACCCAACAAGCGTTAGATCTGGGGAGACTCCCCTTCCTCCCCCGGGAGGAGTGGTGTGGGAGCACACCGCAGGGATCTGCTGGGTTTGGAGACTTAACATGGGGTTGTGAGCCAGAGATAGAAACGCTCCGTCACAGGCCAGGTGAGCACGGAGTGCGGCCGGAGACCAGGGAAACAGGAGTGACTGACTGCTTTTCTCTGGGGGCTCACTGAGGAGTGGAGCTCCTAGTTTTTGGTTCTGCCAGGGCAGAGGTTGGGAGACTGCCATTTCACTCTTGTCCTCCAAAGCTATACGGGAAGCTTGCAGGGAACAAAAGCTCCCGAGAGCAAACCCAGCATATTACATAGCCTGGCCCCAGGCAAGGGCGGGGTAATTCCACCTCCAGCAAAGACATTTGAGAACTGCTGCAACAGGCCCCTCTCCCAGAAGATCAGCAAGAACAGCCAGCCAAGAACAAGTTTACCGATCAATGAGAACGGCAGAACTCCAGCGCTAGGGGAATACAGCACATACAATTCATGGCTTTTTCCCCATGATTCTTTAGTCTTTCAAAGTTAATTTTTTTAATTTTCTTTTTTTTTTGAATTTTTCTTTTTCCCTTTTTCAACCAAATTCTTATCAATCCCTTTTTTAAAAATCTTTTTTCTTTTTCATTTTAAGAGTCATATTCTATCCCTTCATAGTAGTTAACCTTATTTTTGGTATATGTATCAGTTGTTCTCTCTAAAATTTTGGGATACAGTTTCTTCTAACAGAAGAAAATATACCTAAATCTCTAGTGTATGGCTTTGTTCTATTCCCCTGCCTGATCACATTCTCTCCTGCCCCCCTTTATTTTTAAATTTCTCTTCTTTCTTTTTTCAACCAACTTCTTATCAATTCCTTTTATAATATCTTTTTTTTTTTTTAAGATTTTATTTATTTATTTGAGAGAGAGAGAATGAGAGATAGAGAGCATGAGAGGGAGAAGGGGCAGAGGGAGAAGCAGACTCCCTGCCAAGCAGGGAGCCCGATGCGGGACCCGATCCTGGGACTCCAGGATCATGACCTGAGCCGAAGGCAGTCGCTTAACCAACTGAGCCACCCAGGCGCCCTATAATATCTTTTATAATTTTCATCTTTACAGTCATATTCCATCCCTTCAACGTATTTACCCTTATTTTTGTACATATATAAGCTTTTCTTTCTCTAAAATTTTGAGGGCCACATTCTTCTAACAGACCAAAATACAACCAAAATCTAGTGTGTGGCACTGGTCTATGCACCAGCCTGATCATATTTGACCATATTTTTTTTTTAATCTTTTTTTTTTTTTTCATTTTTTTTCTTTTTTTTTTTCTTTCCCTTTCTTTTCCCCAAGTTTCAGGTCTCTTCTGATTTGTTTAGTGTATATTTTTCTGGGGTCATTGTTACCCTGTTAGCATTTTGTTCTCTCATTCATCTATCCTCCTCTGGACAAAATGACAAGAGGGAAAAATCACCTCAAAAGAAAGAACAAGAGGCAGTACCGACTGCCAGGGACCTAATCAATATGGACATTATTAAGATGTCAGAACTAGAGTACAGAATGATGATTATAAAGATACTAGCTGGGCTTGAAAAAAGGATGGAAGATATTAGAGAAACCCTTTCTGGAGAAATAAAAGAACTACAATCTAACCAAGTCGAAATCAAAAAGGCTATTAATGAGGTGTAATCAAAAATGGAGGCTCTAACTGCTAGGATAAATGAGGCAGAAGAGAGAATTAGTGATATAGAAGACCAAATGATGGAAAATAAGGAAGCTGAGAAAAAGAGAGATAAACAACTACTGGATCACAAGGGCAGAATTCGAGAGATAAGTGATACCATAAGACGAAACAATGTTAGAATAATTGGGATCCCAGAAGAAGAAGAAAGAGAGAGGGGGCAGAAGGTATATTGGAGCAAATTTTAGCAGAGAACTTCCCTAATTTGGGGAAGGAAACAGGCATCAAAATCCAGGAGGCACAGAGAACCCGCCTCAAAATCAATAAAAATAGATCAACACCCTGACATCTAATAGAAAACTGACAAGTCTCATAGACAAAGAGAAAATCCTGAAAGCAGCTAGGGACAAGAGATCTGTAACCTACAGTGGTAGAAACATTAGATTGGCAACAGACCTATCCACAGAGACCTGGCAGGCCAGAAAGGATGGCATGATATATTCAGAGCACTAAATGAGAAAAATATGCAGCCAAGAATACTATATCCAGCTAGGCTGTCATTGAAAATAGAAGGAGAGATAAAAAGCTTCCAGGACAAAAAACTAAAGGAATTGGCAAACACAAAACCAACCCTACAAGAAATATTGAAAGGGGTCCTCTAAGCAAAGAGAGAGCCTAAAATTAACAGAGACCAGAAAGGAACATAGACAATATACAGTAACAGTAAACTTAAAGGCAGTACAATGGCACTAAATTAATATCTTTCAATAGTTACCCTGAATGTAAATGGGCTAAACGCCCCAATCAAAAGACACAGGGTATCAGACTGGATAAAAAAACAAGACCCATCGATATGCTGTCTGCAAAAGACTCATTTTAGACCCAAAGACCCCCCCAGATTGAAAGTGAGGAGGTGGAAAACCATTTTCCATGCTAATGGACACCAAAAAAAAAAGCTGCGGTGGCAATCCCTATATCAGACAAATTAGATTTTAAACCAAATACTATAATAAGAGATGAGGAAGGGCACTATATCCTATTTAAAGGGTCTATCCAACAAGAAGATCTAACAATTGTAAATATCTATGCCCCTATCATGGGAACAGCCAATTATATAAGCCAATTAATAACAAAAGCAAAGATACACATCGACAACAATACAATAATAGTAGGGGACTTTAACACTCCCCTCACTGAAATGGACAGATCATCTAAGCAAAAGATCAACAAGGAAATAAAGACTTTCAATGACACGCTGGACCAAATGGACTTCACAGATATATTCAGAACATTCCATCCCAAAGCAACAGAATACACATTCTTCTCTAATGCCCATGGAACATTCTCCAGAATAGATCACATCCTAGGTCACAAATCAGGTCTCAACTGGTACCAAAAGATTGGGATGATTCCTGCATATTTTCAGACCATGATGCCTTGAAACTAGAACTCAATCACAAGAGGAAAGTTGGAAAGAACTCAAATACATGGAGGCTAAAGAGCATCCTACTAAAGAATGAATGGGTCAACCAGGAAATTAAAGAAGAATTTTAAAAAAATCATGGAAACAAATGAAAATGAAAACACAACTGTTCAAAGTCTTTGGGATGCAGCAAAGGCAGTCCTAAGAGGACAGTATATAGCAATACAAGCCTTTCTCAAGAAACAAGAAAGGTCTCAAGAACACAACCTAACCCTACACCTAAAGGAGCTGGAGAAAGAACAGGAAATAAAGCATAAATCCAGCAGGAGAAGAGAAATAATAAAGATCAGAGCAGAAATCAGTGAAATAGAAACCAAAAGAACAGCAGAACAGATCAACGAAACTAGGAGCTGGTTCTTTGAAAGAATTAACAAGATTGATAAACCCCTGGCCAGACTTATCAAAAAGAAAAGAGAAATGACCCAAATCAACAAAATCATGAATGAAAGAGGAGAGATCACAACCAACACCAAAGAAATACAAACAATGATAAGAACATATTATGAGCAACTCTATGCCAGCAAATTAGATAACCTGGAAGAAATGGATGCATTCCTAGAGATGTATCAACTACCAAAACTGAACCAGGAAGAAATAGAAAACCTGAACAGACCTATAACCACTAAGGAAATTGAAGCAGTCATCAAAAATCTCCCCACAAACAAAAGCCCAGGGCCAGATGGCTTCTCAGAGGAATTCTACCAAACATTTTAAGAATTAATACCTATCCTTCTGAAACTGTTCCAACAAATAGAAATGGAAGGAAAACTTCCAAACTCGTTTTATGAAGCCAGCATTACCTTGATCCCCAAACCAGACAAAGACGCCATCAAAAAGGAGAATTACAGACCAATATCCTTGATGAACATGGATGCAAAAATTCTCACCAAAATACTAGCCAGTAGGATCCAACAGCACATTAAAAGGATTATTCACCACGACCAAGTGGGATTTATTCCTGGGCTGCAAGGGTGGTTCAACATCCGCAAATCAATCAATGTGTTATAATACATTAATAAAAGAAAGAACAAGAACCATATGATCCTCTCAATAGATGCAGAAAAAGCTTTTGACAAAGTATAGCATCCTTTCTTGTTCAATACTCTTCAGAGTGTAGGGATAGAGGGTACATACCTCAATATCATAAAAGTCATCTATGAAAAACCCACAGCAAATATCATTCTCAATGGGGAAAAACTGAGAGCTTTCCCCCTAAGGTCAGGAACGCGGCAGGGATGTCCACTATCACCACTGCTATTCAACATAGTACTAGAAGTCCTAGCCACAGCAATGAGACAACAAAAAGATATAAAATGCATCCAAATAGGCAAAGAAGAAGTCAAACTCTCACTCTTTACAGATGATATGATACTTTATGTGGAAAACCCCAAAGACTCCACCCCAAAACTGCTAGAACTCATACAGGAATTCAGTCAAGTGGCAGGATATAAAATCAATGCACAGAAATCAGTGGCATTCCTATACACCAACAACAAGACAGAAGAAAGAGAAATTAAGGAGTTGATCCCATTTACAATTACATCCAAAACCATAAGATACCTAGGAATAAATCTAACCAAAGAGGCAAAGAATCTGTACTCAGAAAACTATAAAATACTCATGAAAGAAACTGAGGAAAACACAAAGAAATGGAAAAACGTTCCATGCTCATGGATTGGAAGAACAAATATTGTGAAGATGTCAATGCTTCCTAGAGCAATCTACACATTTAATGCAATCCCTATCAAAATATCAACTTTTTTCAAAGAAATGGAACAAATAATCCTAAAATTTGTATGGAACCAGAAAAGACCCCGCATAGCCAGAGGAATGTTGAAAAAGAAAAGCAAAGCCGGCGGCATCACAATTCCGGACTTCCAGCTCTATTACAAAGCTGTCATCATCAAGACAGCATGGTACTGGCACAAAAACAGACACATAGATCAATGGAACAGAATAGAGAGCCCAGAAATGGACCCTCAACTCTATGGTCAACTAATCTTCAACAAAGCAGGAAAGAATGTCCAATGGAAAAAAGATGGTCTCTTCAACAAATGGTGTTGGGAAAATTGGACAGCCACATGCAGAAGAATGAAACTGGACCATTTCCTTACACCACACATAAAAATAGCCTCAAAATGGTTGAAAGGCCCAAATGTGAGACAGGAGTCCATCAAAATCCTAAAGGAGAACACAGGCAGCAACCTTTTCAACCTCAGCTGCAGCAACTTCCTAGAAATATTGCCAAAGGCAAGGGAAGCAAGGGCAAAAATGAACAGTCAACAAAACCACAAAACAACCGACAGAATGGGAGAAGATATTTGCAAATGACATATCAGATAAAGGGCTAGTATCCAAAAATCTATAAAGAACTTATCAAACTCAACACCCAAAGAACAAATGATCCAATCAAGAAATGGGCAGAAGACATGAACAGACATTTTTCCAAAGAAGACATCCAAATGGCCAACAGACACATGAAAAAGTGCTCAACATCGCTCGGCATCAGGGAAATCCAAATCAAAAGCTCAGTGAGACACCACCTCACACCAGTCAGAATGGCTAAAATTAACAATTCAGGAAATGACAGATGTTGGTGGGGATGTGGCGAAAGGCGAACCCTCCTACACTGTTGGTGGGAATGCAAGCTGGTGCAGCCACTCTGGAAAACTGTATGGAGGTTCCTCAAAAAGTTGAAAATAGAGCTACCATACAACCCAGCAATTGCACTACTGGGTATTTACCCCAAAGATACAAATGTAGTGATCTGAAGGGATACATGCACCCCAATGTTTAGAGCAGCAATGTCCACAATAGCCAAACTATGGAAAGAGCCAAGATGTCCATTGACAGATGAATGGATAAAGAAGATGTGGTATATATATATATTATACACAACGGAATATTATGCAGCCATCAAACGGAATGAAATCTTGCCATTTGCAACAACGTGGATGGAACTGGAGGGTATTATGTTGACTTTAGTGAGTCTGAGCAGTGCTTTTGTATATACAGGAAGCAAACTTTGGAAGGCAGATCCTGTGTGTTAAGTGAGGTCTACACACAGATTTCACCATAAGTGTTCAGGGGCATCCTCGGGCAGCCTGATTTATTTCTTCTTATAAGAGATAAAGGGATAACTAAATCTGCAGGATTCCCTCCATTAACTAATTTCTATGAATCTCTTCTGATTCTGTATAATATGCATAGGAATCCATATTATAACCATATCAGCTTGCTAGGTCTATCATAACAATACCACAGACTGGGTGCTTAAGCAGTAGAAATTTGTTTTCTCACAACTCTGGAGGCTAGAAGTCCAAATCAAGGTGTTGGCAGGTTCCTCCTGGGCTGGCAGGTGGCCATCTTTTCACTGAGTCTTCACATGGTCTTTCCTCTGTAGGTATGTGTCGTTGGTATCTCTTTGTTAGTTCAAATTTCCTCTTCTTGTTAGGGCATCAGTCAAATTGGATTAGGCCCACCCTAATGGCCTCATTTTATTTTTAGATTTTATTTAAATTCAAGTTAGTTAACATATAGTGTATTACTAGTTTCAGGGGTAGAATTTAGTATTCATCAGTTGCGTATAACACCCAGTGCTCATTACATCACCTGCCTTCCTTAATGTCCATCACCCAGTTACCCCATCCCTCCACCCACCACCTCTCCAGAAACCCTTAAGTTTGTTTCCTGTGATTAAGAGTCTCTTATGGCTTGCCCTCTCTCTTTTTTTATCTTATGTAATTTTTCCCTCCCTTTCCCTATGTTCATCAGTTTTGTTTCTTAAATTCCACCTGTAAGTGAAATCATATGGCATTTGTCTTTCTCTGACTGACATTTCTTTTAGCATAATACCATCCATGTCATTGCAAATGGCAAGATTTCATTCATTTTAATGGCTGAGTAATATTCCATTATATATATGTATATATATGTAAAAACACATACCACATTTTCTTTTTCCATTCATCCATTGATGGACATCTGGACTCTTTCTGTATCTTGGCTAGCGTAGACATTGTTGCTATAAACATTGGGGTGCGTGTGCCCCTTCAAATCACTATTTTTGTATCCTTTGGATAAATACCTAGTGCAATTGTTGGGTCATTGGGTAATTCTATTTTTACTTTTGAGGAACCTCCATACTGTTTTCCATAGTGGCTGCACCAGTTTGCATTACCACCAACAGTGTAAGAGGGTTCCCCTTTCTCCACATCCTTGCCAACATCTGTTAATTCCTGTGTTGTTGATCTTAGCCATTCTGATGGTGTGAGGTGGTATCTCATTGTGGTTTTGAATTGTGTTTCCCTGATGATGACTGATGTTGAGCATTTTTTCATGGGTGTGTTGGCCATTTTATGTCTTCTTTGGATAAATGTTTGTTCATGTCTTCTGCCCATTTCTTGATTTTTTATTTTTTGGGTGTTGAGTTTGAGAAGTTCTTTACAGATTTTGGATACTAGCCCTTTATCTGATAAGACATTTGCAAATATCTTCTCCCATTCTGTAGGTTGTCTTTTAGTTTTGTTGATTGTTCCCTTGGCTGTGCACAAGTTTTTATCCTGATGAAGTCCCAATAGTTCATTTTTTGCTTTTGTTTCTCTTGCCTCTGAAGATATGTCTAGCAAGAAGTTGCTGTAGCCAAAGTCAAAGAGGTTGCTGCCTGTTTTCTCTTCAAGGATTTTTGATGGATTCCTGTCTTTCATCCATTTTGAATTTATTTTTGTATATGGAGTAAGAAAGTGGTCCAGTTTCATTTTTCTGCTTGTGGCTGTCCAACATTCCCAACACCATTTATTGAAGAGACTATCTTTTTTCCATTGGATATTCTTTCCTGCTTTGTCAAAGATTAGTTGACCATGGAGTGGAGGGTCTATTTCTGGGTTTTCTATTCTGTTCCATTGATCTGTGTGTCTGTTTTTTGTGCCAGTACCATACTGTCTTGATGATTACAGCTTTGTAGTATAGCTTGAAGTCCAGAATTGTGATGCCTCCAGCTTTGGTTTTCTTTTTCAACATTACTTTGTCTATTCGAGGTCTTTTCTTGTTCCATACAAATTTTAGAATTGTTTGTTCAAGATCTGTGAAAAATGTTGATATTTTGATAAGGATTGCTTTGAATGTGTAGACTGCTTTGGGTAGCATAAACATTTTAACAATATTTGTTCTTCCATTCCATAAGTATGGAATGTTTTTCTATTTTTTTTGTGTGTGTCTTCCTCAATTTCTTTCATAAATGTTCTATAGTTTTCAGAATATAGATCCTTTACCTCTTTGGTTAAGTTTATTTACTCCTAGGTATCTTACGATTTTTGGTGCAATTATAAACAGGATTGATTCCTTGATTACTCTTTCTGCTGCTTCATTGTTGGTATATAGAAATGCAACAGACCTCTATGTGTTAATTTTATATCCTATGACTTTGCTGAATTCCTGTATTAGTTCTAGGAATTTTTTGGTAGAGTCTTTTGGGTTTTCTACGTAGAGTATCATGTCATCTGCCAAGAGTGAAAGTTTGACTTCTTCTTTGCCAATTTGGATGCTTTTTATTTATTTTTGTTGTCTGATTGCTGAGGTTAGGACTTCCAGTACTATGTTGAACAACAGTGGTGAGAGTAGATATCCCTGTTGTATTCCTGACCTTAGGAGAAAAGCTCTCACTTTTTCCTCATTGAGGATGATATTTGCTGTGGGTCTTTCATATATGACCTTTATTAAGTTGAGGTATAGTCCCTCTATCCCTAAACTGTTTTTTTATCAAGAAAGGATGCCGTATTTTGTCAAATGCTTTTTCTGCATCTATTGAGAGGATCATGTGGTTCTTATCCTTTCTTTTATTAAAGTGGTGTATCATGTTGATTGATTTGCAGATGTTGAACCACCCCTGCAGCCCAGGAATAAATCCCACTTGGTTTTGGTGAATAATCCTTTTAATGTACTGTTGGATCCAATTAGTAGTTTCTTTTTGAGAATTTTTGCATCCATGTTCATCAGGGATATTGGTCTGTAATTCTCCTTTTTAGTGGGGGTATCTAATGGCCTCATTTTAACTTAAACATATCTTTAAAGGCCATGTTTCTAAATATGGTCACATTTTGAAATACTGGAGGTTAGGACTTCCACATATAAATTTGGAGAAGACACAATTCAGTGCATAACCATGACTTCAAGAAATAATAGCATAATTGTCCCATAAGGAGCCATGAGAAGTAAAGGAGAGCTGTTCACATCACTATTGCTACATCTAGTGAGTCTTATTAGGTCCTCTCAACATGTATGGGCAGATCCAACAGGAGTCTCACTCAGCCTTAGCTGCATATCCACTTCTAGCCATCCATTAATTGCTCTAGCTCTTATATATATCCTTCCTTAACCCTAACCTCCTCACTCTTGCCCATCTTTGGCTTTGAATTTCCAGTCCACACTGGTACACAGGTTCATCTTTACAGCTACTGCTTCTCAGACATTCCTTCCCTGGTTTTGTATCTTTTCTCCTCTGCTTAGCTCCTTGGTAGCTCCAGCCTTGACACTGCAGTCCCAGCTCCCCTGGTTCTGGTGCCCTTTGTTTCTGTCAGCCCACCAGGGCCTTGAACCTCTACTTGCAATTTAATTCCATCCAATAATATACAATAATGCATCTCCTCAACACATTATATAAAATCTAACTCATTACTCAAGGCACATCACTTTTCTCATCTTCCTTATTTATAGGATGAAGATTCAGTACCTGTTTCATTTTATGTACAAGAAAAAAAAAAAGAATTATAAAAGTATCCTGCAGCTAGGCTGCACCAAAAGTGAAAAAGCAAATAGATTGTGGATTATTTTTATATGCATCAAAACTTAAGTCTGTGACACCTCATCTAGAAAATTGGTCTTAGTCTCCCCTTTTTGAAAAAGATGCAGAAAAGATAGTACTGATGATACGATAAAAGATAGCTCAGAATGTTTGTCTTCTTGGTAAAGCAAAACTGAAAAATAAAAGTATGCTTTTCATCTGAAAGATAAATGTTGACTCTCAAGAAATATTAAAAGTTCCCACTCAAATGGAAAAATTTCTTGCATTTGGATGAAATGGGGACAGACTTCTAATAATTTAGAAACTGAATGCAAATAGCTTGTACTTGAGATTTTGGTCATCAAACTCTAAAGAAACAACTTTTCCTCACATACTTCTCATACTGGGGTTTTTGATAGTTGCCAATAGTGTTTAGAGATGCTTTCCAATAAGACATTAACAGAAGAAAAATAAAGAGGATGAAGTTGAATTGTAGGAACAAATTTTTTAAATGAGTTACTTCTACCTAGGGTGATACTGGTTCATTAGTATTTCAAATATATTTTCTCTTTTTAAAAAATAAAACAGCTTTTTATTGAATATATCAGACCTTATTTTTACATATAGGCGCCCATCTCCTTCAATGAGAATTTGATTTCCTTTTTCTCAGTGTCTGTTGCATAAAGGAATGAGCTTCACAGCCTGTAGGTTTAACACAGGGAGCTGGGAGAGAAGCTCTCCAGATGAAGCACTGAGAGCTAGGAGAAGACTGGTATGGCTTCTTGCCTCATGGTGTGCAGGAGAAGGAACTGCCACTTTTAATAATCCTGAAGTGGAAGCTGGGAACACAGTGGAGCTGGGGAGAAAGAATTCAGTTATATCATTATTTCCTAAGACATGGTATACATAGCGCTAGCCTTTCTGAGATGAATGTCTTTAAAGAATACACAGACAGGTGGTTTCATATTAATAGTTATATGTTATATTAATGTCTATATATGCAAATATATGCAATTTAATACATAAGTAATTAATGCCTTAAACCTACTGCTCAAGACAAGGCTAAAGATATTTTTAAAATTTTAAAGTAAAATGCTTCATTCATAATTGTCAAAAGCTGGAAAAAAATCCAAATATCTATCCACTGGCTGAATGAATAAAGAAAATGTGATATATCCATATATATGGGAATACTAGTCAGTAATTAAAAAGGAAGAAACTATTGATATACATAAAATGGATGAGTCTCAAAATTTTATATTAGGTAAAAGAAGTTAAGTAGGGAAGACTACATACATGTGTGATTTCATTTGTATGATATTATGGGAAAGGAAAAATGACTTGGAAGGAAGTCACATCAGCAGTTGTCAGGAATTGGTGGTAGGAGAAGGGATTGACTGCAAAGGGGCACGAGCAAAGTTCTGGGGGGGGTGTTATAAAAATATTCTATATCTTTATTGTGGTAATAGGTACATGCATATGTATGTTTGTCAAAATACATAAAATTGTGCCCCTAAAAGGGCTGAATTTTACTGTATCTAAGTCATATTAAAAAAAAAAAAACCCTGATTAGAAAATAATTAAAGAAAAAAAACATAAGTTTATGTTCATGGGTAAGATTCTATCCAGAATTCTGCATCCTTAAATATGACCAACAGACAGGGTGTTCTTATGCCTCCTGAGTGGTTTGGCCTTGGAGCATTTGACTCTGTTTTCTGTTACTGGAGATTTGATGAGCTTGTGCACATGTGTAGGCCTGGACACCAGGCTTAAAAGGTCTCAGAAAGCCATCCGAAATGCAGATGGTATGCTGTGTGGGAAGAGTGAGATCTCATATAGTGAAAGAAGGAAACAACTCTTTGCTCTTCTGCTCCCAACCCACTAGTTCTTTTATATCTGATCTGTAATCCTTCTGCCCTTGAGCAAATCCATAACTTGTTTTGGATGTTGTTACATAGCATAAAGACTCACTGTCCAGTAGAGTCCAAAGAGCAACATCAGTTCAGTAATTAAAAGGGCCACACAGTTTAATTACCAAAATTCTAAATTTGCTTCAAAGGGAAAGTTTTTCCTCTGCCATCTTGGTGCTGCTTCAGACTGGACAGTCTACAGCAGGGTGGGCATAAGGATAAACTTCTCTCCCCAACATTGGCATATTTCCTTCTCCTCTTCCTGTCCCACACAAGGCTGCCTTCGACTCCTCTCAGATTTTCTGGGAAGGGTGGGTCATATCTGGCAACAGTACCTGTGAATATGGCAGATCCCCAGTGAGAGGTGTTTTCATGGGAAGCTATTTTTAAGAATTTCCCGAAATTTCCCTCACAAAGGAAGATGTGGCTGCAGCTTCCTTAATCAAAGAAACAGGCCTCTTCTGGCTGTCTCCCACTTATTCCAAACCCCAGTTTGTGCCACATATTCCATCTCTCCTTCCCCAACCCCTCCCCTCTAAGTGAGGCTAAGGGAGGGGAGGAAAAATGATCTCTTGGCCCATTTGTTCAACCCATTTATACCCTCAAAGAAGGTAAGGACTAAGGTTGAATGAACTAATTTCAAAATATGCTATCATGTCTTAGCACCTTACTTTGAGAGGTAATTTCTTGGCTTTATTGCTTTACTCCATTTGTTAAAATGGAATGATTTCTGCCTCAGCTCAAATTGAGAATGAATCCCATTTTAATACCCGTGTCATGAGGATATAGCAAAAATCATGGATATGGGATAAAAATGACTGAAGAATGAGAAACATTTAATCAGTTTAACAAGAATAGAAAACTTTTTAGAAAGCTTTTGAGGGACTGAGAATGTGTTCCCAAAACTTTCAGTGGAAAGGTTTTGAGGAGGTTAGTGATGAGCTATAGAATGACAAAGCAGTGAGGAGCTAAAAGGCAAAGAGAAGATGGTGTCTTGACTGGCCTGTTGTGTAGATTGTCTTGTGAAAAAAGGGTAGGCACTCGTATGTTGAGGTGGGGAGAGCAGAACCAGAGTATATACAACTTCAATCTTGCCATAGGACTACATAGGTTTGCCCCATAGTGCTTGACAGAAGCAGATACTTGTATTTGGGTCTCGTAACAGAAAGGGCCATGGAAGAAGGTAAGTAGGGGAGACAGGTCTGCTTTGCAAAAAGAATTGGTTCAAAATGGTTTTCAGGCCAAACAAATTTCGAAGACTGCCAGTTTTAGAAAATGATTATTTGCAAGCCTCACTTGGAGACCCCATCGTCTCCTGAAACTCAGTGAAGAAATCAGTGCAGGATTACCTTGAGGGAAGCAGTGGAGCCCATCACTTATGTCACTTTAAGTTCGACTGAGCTGCGTGCATCAGGCATATCTTGGCGAGAATAGGGTGAACCAACCTGAGAGATCTCTTCCACTTCTAATTCCTGATTAATACCCTCTTGCTCTCATTCTCTTGTATTTTCTGACAATTTTGAGAATCTCTGCTAGTGGAAAAACATTTTATGAGGAGATTGAAAGTAATTACAGTGTGTGTTTTTTCTCTTTTTATTTTTTGCTTAGAATATATAATCAATTTCATTTATTTCCCAAGTAAAACATTCACTGCAGGTTCAGTCTTTGAAAGACAACTTGATTATCTGTTCCACAGAGCAAGTCAGAAGATATCATTCAATCATAACTTTCTATTATGAAATGTTTATGCCCTAATCATTTTCATATTGAACAGGGGTCTGATTAACACATAACATTTAATGTGTGTGTTTTGAAAAACAATCCAAATAGGCAGCATGTAATGCCGTTGGAAATAAATTCCTGTATTTAGCACCTTTGCTTTAAAAAAAAAAATCTTTTTTTTTCTTCTAGAGCTACACCATGTTCTGAACGTTTAAAATAAAGTGTACTGTTCCACACTTCAAAACCAAATTATAAAAGCTCTTTGAAGGCAGATTAAATAACTTCCCACATACAGTTAATGTCATGGTAGTCTTAAATAAAAGGTGGGGAGGGGACAAAAGATGGGAAATTAAAATGTACGTTCCCATCTGGAAAGTCACCTTAAATTAACTTTCCACTAAAAAAAAAAGAAGCCTAAGTTCTGTAGATATTAAAGTCCTTTTATAAAAGCATAAATAAAGACTTCTGATGAAATTGACATCTAATGTATGTGACCTACATTTCCCCAGGCCTCCTCAGTCAGGGCTTACACTAGAGTAATAGTAACCGACATCAAACCTCAAATCTCTGGGATAGGGTTTGGTCTCTTCCCACCAGTGAAACTACTGGAACAACAGCCCCCAGATTCCTTACTTCTGATTGAAAGGTGCTCGTGAAAGATCATGAAACTGCCAGTGTCCCTATCTCATTCAGAATCTTTGTGCAAATTAGGAAACGGAGCCCTTTCTCCAGGAAGATGAAGAGCAGAGCTGGATCTCCACCCCACTTTAAGTCCCTTGGCTGGATGTCCTTGCACATGAATGACCGGCACACTGAATGCGGCAGCCCTTCTAGCTCACCTCTTCTTTCAACCAAAGGCATCAGTATGCCTTCTCTCTCCACTGACCTGTGTGATACTAATGCTGGGGGACACTTGGTGATGAGTTCACCTGGGAAAACTCCTCCTGCTGTCTTCCACTATGGTGGTCATAAGTGCTCTCCTATTCAATGTCAATCGTTTCCATGCTGAAATTATGCAAGAATGATTTTCCCACAGTTCATGTTATATGCTCTTTCAAGGCTATACAGCAGAGCAAACCTGCATCCTAGATATCTAGTAGACTTCAAGATCTCTTGAAGTCAGCTCTTTTGGGGAGGATCAGCTTGTTTGTTTTGTAAGAAACTGCCAGACTGTCTTTCCAAAGTTGCTGTGTTACTTTTTATTCCCACCAGCAATGAAGGGGAGTTCATGTTGCTCCACATCCATGTCAGCATTTGGTGTTGTCCGTGTTCTGGATTTTGGCCATTCTACTAAGAGTGTAGTATATCCCATGTCATTGGCATTTCCCTGATGACATGGGATGTGGAGCATCTTTTCATATCCTTATTTGCCATCTATGTATCTTCTTTGGTGAGGGGTCCATTAAAGCCTTTTTAAGTGGGTTGTTTATTTTTTTACTGTTGAATTTTAAGAGAATTGTTTGTATATTTTGGATAACAGTTTGCTATCAGATATGCCTTATGCAAATATTTTTATCCAGTCTGTGGCTTGTCTTCTCCTTCTCTTGATCAGTGCATTTGTTATAACTACATTTCCTTAAAAAATTGGCATATGTTCCTTATGGCCAAATAAAGAGAAAAGCTGAGTGAAGATAGCTGTTTAACTCAATTTGTCACCATATACTCCAACTAGGAAGCGAATGGTTTGCCTCCTCCACTCCAGTTGTTGAGGGATATTACTACAGGGTGTCAGGAAACTCAACTTGTCCAGTCATTGTCTCCCCCAGGAAGTTCATGAAGTCCTCGGGCAAAGAAAATCCTTTCCTTCCTTTTACTCTAGCTGTCAGGACATTCTCAAAGATGTTGAAATTAAAGGGAATACATAGTGTAGCTCTCTGCTCTAGAAGCCTCCCTAATAATACACTTTTAAAAGACTTTAGAGGCAAATTAAATAAACAACAAAACCTGTACAAGAATGTATCTTACCCAGTTATGAAGTGAGGTTACCCTAGATTTGAAGAACAAGATAAAATTGCTTCAGTCCTCCAATTACATGACTTGAATTAATCCAATGTTATTGCCCAACATTTTTTTTAATGGGGATCATGTTCTTATGACCCTTCTGCCTCCAAAATTCTAAGTCTATTGTGTTCTGTATGCTGTAGGTTTTGCTCCACACCAATCTAGACATGAAAATCAACATTTTCACTGGTTTCCAGGCCAAAAATAAAACTAATCATATGAAGATTTTCACTGTTGCTATTCTATTTTTAACTTCCAAACATCTTTTTTGTTCTATTTTCCTTTTTCAGCATTTTAATCATATTCTTGGGCTGAAACACATTCTCTAATCACTCAGAGAATATTAATGATAGTTGTTTTCTGTTTGCTGTATGGCCTTGACTCTCTGCTCATTTTCAAGTGTTAACACTTAAAAACTAATCAAGGGCTGTGTGGTTATTCTCCACGTGTCTCTCCAGAACCATCCTCTACCCTTTCAATGACCTGGGGGCTGATTGCTATGAACCACATCATAGGATCCCTGGGTCCCTGTTAACTTCCTTTTAGGAAGTTGGGTTCAACCAGTGGAGACACTGACAAGATCAAAATACTATAGTGGGAAAGAGAACGTTTCACTTAATTTTTGTTTATGATATTCTTGCTGTGAGCTGTGCCTGGCATTTTTAAGTCCAGAGACCTTCTGTTTTCACTCTCACCAGGAAGCAAAGTTCAAGTCTTCTGCTCTAATCTTCTTTATTTTTGTCCTACCTTTATGCACTTTTCCCAAGATAGCTAGGATTATTAATTCTCCCTAGCTGCTTTAGGTCTCAGTTTGGAGATCTCTTCTTCTATGTTTTTAAAACCTGACCATCTAATGCAGTGCTAGGTGCTACTTTTGCCACCAGAACGCCTGCTGCTTATCCTTTCTGTATGTTCTTTCCTGTTCCCCCCCACCAGCATTGCACACATTCTGAACACTTACAGGAATGTGTCAAATCTTTCATGCTTTCAGGAAGAAAAAGAATTGAGAACTACCTCTGTACATAATACTCTGAACAATGTATCATTATGGCCCATTTAGACTGTCTTCTTAAATAAACTGGGGCTCCTGAAAGCAAGGACTGTGTCCTGGTCACCACTGGAACCCCAGAGTTAGCACAGTGCCTGTCACATAAGTATATGTAAATGGATGAATATTCGCTACTGACTTCTTGCTGATTATTCACTCAGCATGCAGGAGGTTCTGATTAGATGATGGGTCAGATTTCTCTGTGAGCTGATGAGATGACTGAGCATCCCACAAGTCCAAGCCCAGAACCAGATGCTTCCCCAGAGGTTGGAGGAGCTTAGAGCCATCTTTTTTAAGTCTGCCACCTTTCCCATGCCTCTGGGACTGCTCCATGCCTTTAAGATAATTGCTTGCCTGTTTGGATCAACAGATGAGGAAAAAAAGTTTACATAACATGCAGTGAAAGAAGTAATTTACTGACTACTATCAGTCCATTTTTGTTGAACTTTACAATTGAAGAATTATGGCAAATCTGTGTTGAGACAGTTTTGTGTGGCTTGTAGTTAAGGGTAAAACAAGGCCTTCACAGATTCTCTCTCTCTTTCTTATGAATTGCTGTCAGTGAGGTAATCAGGAGAGATTTGATGAATAGTATCAACAAATATTGGACAAGAAGTTTGGAAGTCAGACCTTATTCAACATGAGTCCACATCCTAGTTGGCTTTTCTATGTGGAAAGTGATATTTTCAGCATTTTAATCAATGCAACTGACTCTGGAAAGCCAACCTTGAAGACATTTACATAAGGCACCCCTACTGGGCACCATTTGTCATGGAGACTTCCTCCCATCCCCAGCCTAGGGGCCAAGGCCACATATCACCTTCCAGACAGTAGACTTCTTAGTGCCATTACCCCAAATTAACCATTTTTCAAATGACAGATTGCACGTTCAGCTTTCTTACATTGGAAAGTCTGTGCTTAACCCAACCACAGTTACCATCTTCCCCACTAAGCCCACACAGGATGAACTCATCCATGTTGCAAGCAGGACCCATGTCGTTCTTCCTTTTAGCCAGACCCACTCCTGCCATGGTGCCCCTTTCCACCTTTGCAATCAAATCTGCTGGAGATGGCTGGGGCTTAGCCTCTTTGGTGACATTTCTGTCACTATATCTGTAGGGATATATGCCAAGACCTTCCAGAGAAAGGACCAAGAGAAAATATCTTGCTTTCAAAATATAACCCTCTCAACCACATTGGAAGGATTTGTGGGACAGATGGTGCCTTCATGAGATATTTACCGTTCCACTTTCATGGCCCCACTCTTGTCACAGTCATGGAGTCTGTCTTGAGTCTTCGGCACGGCTTCTCCTCCTCACCCTCCCTACACATTTCATCTGAATCACTTGTGTTTCTTATCCTCCACACCAAGCTGTTACTGTGCCCTTGCTGCCTTTTGAGAGAAACCACAGCAACACAGCCCCTTGTGTCTGCTGCTCGCCTGTTGCAACAAGCTGCTTTAACATTAGCTCCATATGGCTTCTCCCTCTGTTCCGCCTCATCCTGCGCAGAACACACTGGTGGGACAAGAGCCCCACAGACTGGGAAGACCCATTTCAGGGACATCAGTCTCTCTGAAGTCTTTGATATAAATTTAAAATAAAAGAAATTAAGAAATGTAATTATCTTTCACCATAGATTCTCTAAAACTTACAAAGAAATAAAAGAAGGAAATTAAGGACCCTGTTTTTGGGAAAAAATGACTAAATCTACAACACCTAACTTAAATTTAAGTTCTATTTCAGTATCTTTGTCCCACAAGCAGCTCCAGCACAGGATGACAAAGCAATCTGTCCAGAGCCAGAAAATTGCCCCAGATATTTGGACTTAATTTCTTTGCGAAAAGATTGGGATTCACCAGTCCAAAAAGCATCAAAAGTAAACTTGAAATTGTTAGGATACAAATCAGGTACATAGCTCCTTTATAGGTGATCACTGCCAAACTCTCAGTGTTCAGTGCAAACCTTTACAAATTGGATAAAGAGCTGAAGTTCAGCATTCTCAGAATTTGCTAAAAGTGAGACTCTTTAATGGGCTAACCACCACCAACTTCCTCTATTCTCTAGAGTCTCCTTCGTACTAAGACACATAAGTGTTGCTCTTCATTGTGGCCCTGCTTAATACTCTTAACTCAAAGGCAAGTTAAGTCATCAAGGAGAATACAGGAAATGTATCCCCAGAAGAAGCAGGCAGTCAGATTTTAGGCTTTCATCAGTGAAAATAGCAATTTCTCAAATGAGAAACTTTTCGCAATTCAGGAATAAATGTAAAAATAGACCCTATTTTAGAAAGGTAATGCAGTTTATTAATTGTGCTGTTAACTTTCTCTTGTTCTTCAAAGTGTTCTTATGCCAGATGCCACCCCCACACCCCGGTGAAAGGAACTGCTAGTGGCAGCTCATGAGGTCACATAGAATCCCTTTGGAGCTGCAAGCCGAGACATTGGGCAAGATAAACAGTCTCTTCCTGTCCAACAGAAATGTCAGTAATCTTCAGAGCAGTCTACCAACAATCCTGAGCGCGGGACTCTCCCTAAGCACAGTGCCGGGAAAGTGTGATTGATCGAGCCTCTTGCCTACTCCTGGTGTCGAAGAGGGACAGGTGTGTTGTGTTTAATATCCTGTAAGGGGAAAGTTCCAGGGCAAGAATCACGTTGGAAAAAAGCACTGGCCTCCATGGAAATAAGACAGTCCTAAAGGAAAACCAGTACTTGAACTTAATGACAAAGCTGATGTTTCTATTTTTCATTCTCCTTTCACTATATTTTTCTGGCATTCTTTGATTGAGAATCAGGAAGCTCAGTACACTTGGCCAATGTTATCTCTATTATATAGAGGAAGAGATGGGTGGGAGCAACTGACATTAATATCACTGGTGGTGTAGCCCAAAACTGCTGGGAAATTATTCACAAGAGAAGGAGTCACAGCCTTTTTGTTAGAATTCCCAGGTTATCTTTTCCTTTCTGGAAAGCTTATGGACTTCTTACAAGTATGAAGAATTTTCACTGCTAGAATGTGTAAGACTAAGTCTCCATCCCCATGAATAGAACACACGTGGCAATGGCGAGCCAGAGCAGCGGTGGTCAGGAGGACAGGCTCTGGAGCTCATGTCCCAGGGCTTAGGCTCACCGTGCTGCTCCCTATCTACCTCTGTGCCTTTGAACAATCTCCTTAAAGCTCTGTTATCTCATCTATAATGTGAAGGAAATAGTGCCTATCTCATAGCGTTGTTTTGCAGATTAATTTTGCCTCCAAAGTTGCCTGGCTCCCACACTTTTTTCATCTTAGCAAACAGCACCCCATCCATTAAGTTGTTCACCAAGCTAGAAGCCAGGAAGTCACCCTTGATCATTCTGTCATTCCTACTCCCTAGCCAACTTGGGACAAAGTCTGTCAAGTCTACCTCCAGAGCGGTCCGACATCTCCCCACAGCTCTTGCATCTTAGCCAGCAGTGCCTGCATTTTATCCCACCTGCTCCTCTCCAGCTCCTCCTCCAGTGCCCTAATCTAGGCCCTGTGACCTCTGGCTTGACCTATGCATGCCCCAGCTTCACGTGTGTCCTTGCTTCTCCTCTTGCCCCCCATAAGCTAGTTGCCATAAAGCAGCCTGAATGATAGCTTGGAAATGGAAATCATGTCACTGCCTTGTTTAGAAAGTGCCAGTGACTCCTACTGCTCTGAAAACCCATGCCAAGCTCTTTGCCATGGCCCTTGCCCCTTATTTAGCCTTTTCTTGCACTCATCAGCCCTCCCTTGTTCCTGGAGCATGCGGGGTATACCCTTCTTAGGGCCTCTGCACCAGTGTTTCCCTCTGCCTTAAACTTCGGTCCCTGTCTTAGTTCATCAAGCTGCTGTAACAAAAATGCCATAAAATAAATTACCATGGACTGGGTGTCTTATAACGACAGATACTCATTCTCACTGTTTTGGCGTCTGGGAAGTCCAAGATCAAGGTACTGGTAGATTCAATCTGGTGAAAGCTCACTTCCTGGTTCATAGATGGCTGGGCTAGTTTCTCGCTGCATCCTCACATAATGAAGGATCCTCATGAGGTCTCTTTTGTGAGGGCACGAATCCCATTCATGAGGGCCTTGTCCCATGACTTAATCACCTCCGAAACGCTCCATCTCCAAATACCATCACATTGGGGATTAAGTTTCAACATATGAATGGGAGGGGCAGAGACATTCAATAAGTAGCTGTCCCTCAGACTTGACACATCACTGCATAATTCAGATCTCAGCTCATAATTTAAATCTAAGAGGAGCCTTCCCTGACCACAGCATCTAAAGTGGAACATTGTAATTTACTACCTTTATTCTCTTCATGGTATTTATCAGAATCTAAATTCATCTTGTTTACATATTTATTCTATTCCCCATTATCTGCTTCTCAGTAGAAGGCAGTGCTCTATAAGAGCAGCAATCCAGTCACTGTTGTTAAGTAGCATCCCTTCCAGAACAGCACCTAGAGGCCATCACTAAATATTTGTTGAATGAATGGATAGAAGTGGTCTGTATACAAGAAGCACTTAACAAATGTGAGTTCATTTTATGATGATTAAAAAGAAATACTTCTTTTATTCCAGTCATTTGTGTTGAGAAAAGTTTACATTTAAAATCAATTTTGTATTTTTTCTAGTAATAATATTAGTGATTTGGGGAAAGGGGAAAGCAAAGAGAAGCCCACTGGGAGATATGGAGCCTCTGCAGCAGGTCCCAGAGGCTCCTGTGTCACTGTTTTGCAAAAAGAATTTATAGCAGGCCCTGTCACTTGAAAAACGGGGCAAGATACCAGTGTTGGGAGGAGTCAGACCAGAGGTATGGGAGGGTCGGTCTAAATTTTAGAAACAATAACCAGCAGAATTATCATGGATAGCTGTGGATCTGGATAAGTGTTTCATTGGCATACATCTGTCTTCTTGGCTACCAGCTCAAGATTTTCTCTAATTTGGCAGCTCAAGATACTGCCTGCCTATTGGAGTTCTAGCCTACCCTTAGCTCTTAGGTCTTAATAAGAGGCAATTTGATGAGTCTTGTTTAGTTGTTTACCAGACAAACATCATGTCAGCCTTGCTCCTGACCACCACACTAGTTTCCCCAATGCTGACTGGTACTGCAAGTCCCTCAAGGCACAGATTTTCTCTTGTGAACTTCACTTCTCAGTCGGGAGATCCCTAGTCCCGCTATTGGACTCTCCAGGTTTTGTGTACTTTCATGGACTCTGGCCATTATTTGGCCTGCTTGCCTTAGATAGATGTCCAAGATCTTGGATTCAAATTGGCCTTCTTTTTTAAAAAAAATTTTATGTATTTATTTTAGAGAAAGAGAGAGAGCAACACAATCAGGGGGAGGGGTAGGAGGGAGGGAGAGGGAGAGAGAGAATCCGAAGCAGATTCCATGCTGATTGCAGAGTCCAGTGCGGGCTCCATGCAAGGCTCAGTGTGGGGCTGGATATCACAACCCTGAGATCATGACCTGAGCTGAAACCAGGAGTCAGATGCTTAACCAACTGAGCCACCCAGGTACCCCTAGATTGGTCTTTTGTTTAGTGGTGCTTGCATGTCACTATTCTATACTCTGCTTAGAGCATCAGTGGTGTTCAATAGGGGCTGCCATTTGTGGAGCAACTCTTATATAATGCATTGTACTCTGTGTTTATGTGTATCATCATTAATCCTTCAAACAACACTCCAAGCTGTTTGTTATCTGTCCCTTTGCTAAGGAGGGTCTTAGTCATTTTCCCTTTTTTTGCAGATGTTTGCTATCTTTCTCTCTCCTTAGATTTGGTCCTTGCCCTCCCTCTCAAAAAATGGTATACTTCAAATCTTTACTTGGAGACTCTGGAAATTTGACCTTCTTTAAAATCCAGTGAGATAGGAATCATTCATCACTTTTTCTAGAAAAAAATAAAATGAGGCGTACTTCAGATTAATCAAATTCTTTCATTTGTGTCCTTGATTAACTTAAAAAGTAAACTTTGTTATATCAAAATGCCTTTACATTATAGAGTTTAAAGATAATAAAATTGAACTCCTCGTAACTACTATTGCCACTTTTGTTTACATCCTTCCAGACTTTTTCCTATACATATAAAATGGAGATTTTAATATTTCAGTAGTATATAGCATGTTGTAATGGAACATAATTATATTTTTTAAGTTCTTCCATGTAAATTTCAAGACTTTGAAGGAGGTCACATGGGAGCAAGAGGAGGGGAAAGGGTTCAAATCTTTATCTTCTACTTTTGCTTCCCCTACTCTTTGTCTGAGATCATACAATGACAAGGAGAGGCCAACAGGAGGCAAACTGTGGTGATACCTGGAATTTAATGTGTGTTAACAGCTGCCTTACATTCTTTGCTATTATCTGATTGTTTTTTCTGCTAAGAAAAATTCTTCTTTTCCTATCTTCAAAAATCTTGTACATCACTTTCTAAATTCATCTAAGCCCCAATGTATAACATAGAATAGATAGGTTACTGTCTTGTGAGGAAATGTGGAGTGGATGATGAAATTTGGCTTTTAGCTTCAGATTTGTCTTCAAATCCTGACTCTGGCATTTTTCCAGCAGAGTGGCTTTGCATGAGTTACTTTTCTTTTCTGAGCCTCAGTTTTATCATGTGAAAATGGAGATGATAGTACCTATGTCCAAGACAGCTTGTGGAGATTGAGAAGTAGAAATGATGCATCTAGCAGAGGGCCAGCCTGCATGGGAGACTTCCAATAAAAAGCAGGTATTATTTTTATACAATTCCATTTACTTCAAATGAAAATAAAGAACAAATCCAGCATGAAATATAATATTGAGCAAGGTTCAATCATTCAACACTTAGTTCTAAATTCTGGATATTTCAAGTTAATTTCCATGGATGTAAAGAAACTCAACATCAACTTCTCCACACTCTCTAGTGTATAACACATCCTGTTTCTTATAAAAATTAGGCATGAAAATATCATTCCTTAGACACTAGGGATTTTACCAAGATTTCTTGGTGAGTTACACTGATATTTGCATTACTAAATTAAACTAGGTGGTTCTCCATGGATGGGGAAGCAATTTGATCAAACAAAATAGAACGGAGAATTGAGTCCTAATAAGTGTTCTGTTTGGAAAATTTTCCTGATAGGTTCTTTTGCATGACTGCTATATAAAGTTATATCCATGGCACAAAACTTACCTTTATATATAGTTGGAAACCTAGTGATCTAGCTAGTGGCTCTACATCAATGCAGCTTTTCTGAAAAGGATTACAATTTGCTGTGTGTATAATTCTACCTTTTCTTCAGAATGCAAACTCATAGTCCATACGTGACTGGGCAGCCTGTTGGAAGAATTGCACCTTACCAATTCCAAAGATGGAGCGATCCATTTGAAAAGAATTCTAAGGAAAGAGATTTAGAATATTTCTCAAAACTTTATGGTACTTGAATAGTCAATTCATTTATTCAATTAAAAAATACATTGTATATATATATGTATATAATCAAATAGATATGTATATATATTATATATGTATGTAGTGTATGTAAGTGTATGTATGTAGGACATGTTCCTGTCATCAAGGAATTTACAAGCCACTGAATGACAAATGTTCCAACATACAATGAGAGTAAAAAAATGCTGTTTCAAGACAGTTCACATAACTCTCAGTAAAAGGGGAGGAGTAGTGACGGCTTCACAGAGAACACAATGGGACCTGAGACTTGGATAATGAGTGGCAGGGCAGGGGTAGGTAAAGAGGCTGGGGGTCCAGAAGTGGAGTGTTTGATGGTGTTTGATGGATGGTGACACTAAACAGTGGTAGGAGCCAGCACACCAAAGAGCTGTCCCACCTACAAAAGTGATTTTCTTTTTGGCAAATAGAAACATGAAACTGCGAAGCAGAGACTTGAACAGATTTCCATCTAAGAACAGGGCTGTCCAATAAAACTTTCTGTGATGATGAAAATTGTTCTAAATATGCATTGTTCAGCGTGGCGGCCACCAAACACATGTGGCTATTGAGTGCTTGAAACGTGACTGGTGAGGCTGAGAAAATGGAGTTTTTAATTTTTATTAAATGTACGTTTACATAGCTTCCTGTGGCTAGGAGCTATCATATTAGACATTGCCGTTTTTGAAAGACATACCTTGGCCATCATTAAGGAGAGATTGCAGATATGACCCACGTAAAGAAAGCCAGAAAGGAGGTTATTTTGAAAGTGTAGGAGGCTGGACTATTGAAGGCTAGAGAAAAGTCATGACAGCTGAGAGGTGAAAGACAGGGTGCCTTGAGAGATAGCCTTGTACCCCCAGTTCCTGGCTCAATGACTGACCCAGTTGATAAAGATATCAGTATTGAATGGATTGATTGAATATGGATTTTAAAAATCACTCAAAATTAAATCTCTCCTGGGCTGGTTAATATTCACATTTTCTTCTCTTCAAAATATACATGAAAGGGAGAGGAAAAGGTCAACCTGTCCTCTAAGGATTTGCATATTCGGCCTCCAAAGTTTGCGAGAGGAAGGAAAAAGGGCCATTGAAAGAAGAGAACAGTCTATAGCTTCCTCTGAGACTGTGAAGGGAGCTGGGATAGAGGTTGTATGGGTCCCACAGTGAAGCCCTTGGATCCTGCTCTTTCAAAGTGCTCTGGAGAGTACAGGGCCTCAGATGGGGAGATGGTAAGTGTGTCCAAGGAGGTGGACATCAGCTCCAGTGCTCTCAGCTTCAAGATCCCTGTTCCCAAGTTTGGCATGGAGGTCCAAAGTGGGTCAGCAGGGCTGTATTCTCTCTGGAGGCCCTGGAGGAGATGGCATTCCCCAGCCTTTTCTGGCCTCTAGAGGCCACCTTCATTCCTTGGCTTGTGGCCAGAAGCTTACTTAACGTGTTCAAATATCTCTCTGTCTCTGTTTCTGTTCTCTCTCTCTCTCTCTCATCTCTGTTACTGTTGTCATATCTTCTCTTCTGACGTTCACCCTCTTGCTTCCCTCCTATGAGGATTCTTGTGATTACATTGGGCCCACACACGTAATTATTTCCAGGATAACCTCCTCATCTCAAGATCCTTAACATTTGCAAAGTTCTTTTTAACATGTAAGGTAACATCTTCACAGATTCTGGTTTCAGGATGTAAACATCTTTAGGGCGCTACTCTGTCCAGAGCACCAACCTGCACAGGTAATAAAAGCTCATTTTAACGGCCTAAAGAAAGCATGTAAATTTTGCATTGTACTAAAATTAAATGTTATCAGTATAACTTGCAGTAAATAAACCATTTTCTAGGACTTAAATATTTAAGAGCAAAAGCTTTAGTTTCCTCAATATTTATTATGTTCACATTTGACTTAGAGTGGCCCAGTTTCTTTTCCCTTCATTGTTACATTAATGAAGTTGTGTCCCTCCGAGGAGGTCAGACTTCTCTGAGCTGATTTTCTTATGTGTGAGATAAGAGTTGAATTGACCGTCTTGGAGGTTCCATTCAGCTAAAATCTTCTCTATGCTCTTTCCTATTATTCTACTTTACATTCAGAATTACATTTTATAAACCAGCAGAAGTTCTGGTTTCTCCCCAGAGCAGCAAAAGCCAGACTGTTTTTTATTTGATTTTCACTCTGTTCTATATGCCTAAAGCAGCCTAGCGGAGTTTGTCATTTGGGACTAGAAAAACAACACCTAACTCGATTTTACCCATATACACTTGCAAATAATTGGCACAACCTTTGTAACCAGCCTAATAAATAACCGCTCTCTGGGGCTATTTTCTTTTCCTTTTTTTTTTTTATAGATTTTTATTTATTTATTTGACAGAGAGAGAGAGAGCGAGAGCAGGAACACAAGCAGGGGGAGTGGGAGAGGGAGAAGCAGACTTCCTGCCGAGCAGGGAGCCCGATGTGGGACTCCATCCCAGGATCCTGGGATCATGACCTGAGCTGAAGGCAGACGCTTAACAACTGAGCCACCCAGGCGCCCTCTGGGGCTGTTTTCATAGCAAAAATGTTGCACCTATCACTTATAGTGTGTAATCAGAAGTGCTATATTTGCATCAATCCTAAGGATATGAATCATCATCTAAGATGTTTTATTGCTTCCTTGTTTTCCATAATGCCATATTTCATTGGAAATATTCAGTTTCAAGTGAATGTTCAGTATGTTATGCTTCTGGAAATTATTTAAAATGAAATGCTAAAGGAGACAAACTTTAAAAATGTTTTTTGTTTATTTTATTGGGCAAGGGACTCAAGTGGAAAAAAAATACCATCATGGGGCTCTTGCTATTTGAAATCTCAAGCTATTCGTTTAAAACTGGTAAGTAGGCATCAGAATTCATTACATCAACTTAATTTATTCTTTTAGTTTTCTTGTGCACTATTCTCAACTTAAGTTTACAGGGAATATGTCTAAAACAACCTGATAATATGATGCAAGAGAAATCATCCTGAATTTAAAACAACTGCCCTGAGGAACCTAGGGTGGCTTAGTCTGTCAGGTGTCTGCCTTTACCTCAGGTCATGATCTCATGGTCCTGGGATGGAGCTTCGAGTGGGCCTCCATCTGTGCTCAGCAGGGAGTCTGCTTCTCCCTCTGCCCCTCCCCCTGCTTGTGCTTACTTTCTCTCAAATAAATAAATAAATAAAATCTTTAAAAAAATAAAAAAATAAAACAACTGCCCTGAGTACCAGCCAGTGAAGAATTTTGGAACTCTAGTGCACCTTTTCTTCCTCATTTTTATTACTACGTATTGGTAGTCATGGGCCATTGTGATATTGTGATTTATAATAAGAAATATAAATTTGGGGGGCGCCTGGGTGGCTCAGTCGTTATGCGGCTGCCTTCGGCTCAGGTCATGATCCCAGGGTCCTGGGATCGAGCCCCGCATTGGTCTCTCTGCTTGGCGGGAAGCCTGCTTCTCCCTCTCCCATTCCCCCTGCTTGTGTTCCCTCTCTCGCTGTCTCTCTCTCTCTCTCTCTGTCAAATAAATAAATAAAATCTTAAAAAAAAAAAAAGAAATATATATTTGGTCTTCACCCACTTTTTTTGGCACAGAGCTCCTAAAACCATTGGAATTTTCTAAGTAATGAGAGTTACTTTTTTTATGTTAATGAGGTGGGTTTGGGACCTCCCCTAAGGATACGGGTTGGTTGCCAGGATAACCTTCGAATTGGAGGGGTGAAATTTCCAGTCCCAGCCCTCTGACCTCAGGGGAATGGGGAGGGGGTGGAGGCTGACTGAATTGCCAATTGCCAAAGATTTAATCCATCATGCCTCTGTAATGAAGCCTCTATAGAAACCCAAAAGAACAGGGTTCAGAGAGCTTCCAGAGGCGCCAGAACACTTCCACGTGCCAGACTCTACTGGAATGCAAGCTGCTTTGTTCAGGACTTCACCCTTTACATCTCTTCATCTGACCGTTGGTTTGTATCCTTTATATTATTGAACTTGTAACACATTTGTAATAATATTTAATTTGTAATAAGCCATAATCTGGTAAATAAACTGGTTTCCTGAGTTCTGTGAGCCACTCTAGCGAATTAACCAAACCTAAGAAGGGAGTCATGGGGACCTCTCGTCCAGTTGGCCAGAAGTAAGAAGTACAGGTAAGCTGGATGTGCAATTGGCATCTGAAGCGGGGGATCTGATGTCAGAATTGAGTTGAATTGTAGGACACCCAACCAATGTCAGAGAATACCTTGGATGTGTAGGGGAAGACCTGCGCACATTGGAACTGGTGACCGGAATCTGAGCCTTTAACTTCTTTCTAAGAAAGTTACTGTGTTCACCTAGAATTTACAATTTAAACAACCAAATAGTGGCAATTCTTTCTCTCCAGCAAGACCCAACACCCGGTGTCTTGTTTGTCTTGCCTCCTATGAGGAGGAAGAAATGGGACAGGGGAGGGGACAAGTAGGGGGACATGGCTGGATGCGCATCACTCAGCAAATCATTAACAGTTTCCTCTCAGTAGTTTCATTGCAGATTATTAGTTTACACTGCTGTAGTATTTAAAGATCTTTAATATTTATTGCATGTGAGCACCTTCTCATCAGATTCTCATTATTCACTTACCACATATTTACTGGATACCGACTGTGTCAGTTACTGTGCTAAGGATGCAATGGCAGGCCAACTGGGTAAAGCCTTATTCTTGCAGTTGTTACATTTTAGTGGGAGAGACAGAGATATTAATCCTGGAATTACACAATTGCATTATCATGCTAAGAACAATGTACTGAATCAAGACAACAATGAAAGAAATGGGATTTTTATATCAATTTATATACTCAACAGAACACATTGTATACACATCAGGCCTTGTGTGGATTTGGTTATCCATGTGACTTCACTGAGGGTTTTTTCCCTCTAAATTATTTAATTGCAAAGGGAATTTTGCATAACTGGAAAAATTCAACAGCTTTAGAAGCAGCACAGGAAAATAATGATTAGAAAAGCAACCTTTGCCCAAGATATCAGATCCATTAGGTAGTGATATATGGCACATTCTAATTTACATCCTAAAATTGAAACTTCTAATCAGGTATAACAGAATAGGAAATGTTAAATGCTGCCAGACATTGCATCGTACATACAGAGTAATTACAGAGATGTCTCATTTTCCTACCTACAAGCTTGTTTAATTAAAGTGTTTATATCTCTTACCAAAGAGGCCTTTGTCTAAATCCATTTGGCTAGCTCCAGACAGCGCAGTAAATCATTTTTGTTGGGACTGCTTCTCTTTCTCTCTGTATGTCAAAAATAAAAAAGGCAAGGGAGTTATTATTTGAACACTGTCAAACTTACACATACAATTTATTAAAAAAGACCTCCTGCATTCTAGGAGAAAAATAATTATATTTGTGTTAAAGCCCAAACTAAATTATTAGGACTTTTCATTCATATATATGTATATATACTACTACTTAGTTATGCCCTTTTACCATGGAAACATGGAAACCGGAGGTCAGCATCGCAAAAACATGTGGTCATTAAATATATTTCCACGTGGGTTGTGGAAGAACATCTCTAAGCACCACTGCTGACGAAGGGAACAGGCAGAACGGAAGTGAATTTACACTTAGTACTCTGTGTTCATCAGGATCTCAACAGGAAGCAGATGGATTGGAGGAGGGCTTATTTACAAAGAAACTATTTTCAAGGTGTGGGCAAGGAACTCTGGGCTAGAGATAGTAGCTCTCACCACCAAGCAAAGGCCTAAGAAACTGGAAGAAATTGGAAGGAACTAGAAGGCTAGAGTCATGCAGAGAAGGCCACCAGAAGAGAAGTTTCCTTCGTTTGACCTAGGCAAACTTCAGAAGAGGGGTGGGGAAAAGAACACCCTGATACCATTCTTCTGGCTCCCTTTGATTTCTTGCTTAGGCTCCGCAATGGGCTCAACTCTTCAGAAACCAGTGGTCGGGATTCCAGGTTGGCCAGGCAGACTTCCTTGCACAAAGAGCAGGGCAAAGAAGAGTGGAGAGAAGATGATGGGAGATACCCAAAATTTGGTGCCAAGGATTGGTTTCTTCCTCATCCTATATGCCTTTATTAAATTTGTGAACATTCCCAACCACTATCCTAGCCTGCTTCCAACTCTCCTACCTCAAGTGTGGATCCTGGCAATGAACAGCTGAATAAGGGGGTCTTTGTTTCATCTGCCCCCAACCAAACTGTGCTTCACAGCAACTCTGGATTAAACTTCCTCTCTTCTACTTAGTTTCTATAACCCATCTCTTGAGAGCCTTGAGAGCCTTCTCTTAACATTCCTGGAAGGAATCACTTCTTCCTTTGTGTCCCCACAGATGTGGCTTGCAGGTAAGAAAGGGAGGAGAAAATGATATGGAACAAAGGCTCTAGAGGTGGATTGCCAGGTTTTGAAACCCATCTTTGGCCACTTAGATCTTGGGCAGTGTCTTCATCTGTAAAATGGTAATAATGGTACCTACTTCACTTGGTTGCAAATAGAATAGAACAGAATTTATCCTTGGCCTAAAGCAAAAACTTAGTAAACATTGGCTGCTGTAACTACTCGTCCCTCTCTACCCCAACTACTACCACCATTGGCATCCCTGTTCCTTTTCTCACGATTCATGGTATTTGGTGAGACCTTTGAGAGTAGGGCCATGCCTTATGCATCTCTGAACACCATTTGCTTTTTCTCATTTGCCCTCCTCCAGACGGTCTCTTTCCTGAGAATTTCATAGTCTGCTCAAGTTAATTCCCACCACCACTGTGCTATCTTAGCAGCACATGCAAGTGCTCTGAAAACTCACGCTCTGCCCTCTACTCATATCCTCTGATTCCCCACTCTGTTCATTAGTTAAAAGCTATCACCTGAGGAGGATGACCGCGCTGAGAGCAGTGGTTTTCCAACCCCAGCTGCACATTTGGATCACCTGGGTTGCTTTTTAAATGCTGATATGCAAGCTTCACCCACAAAGCTCCCCAGGTAGTCAATGAGCAGCCAAGGTTGAGAACTACCTGTTGTAGAGGGCGGGAGTATATAGACTGGAAAGATAATCTGGAGGTAAAAGACATAGAAGTCACAGCAGAGACATTCGTAGTTAACCATTTCTAATGCCACCTGCGAAGGACTAGGTTGTGATTTTTCTGCATCAATCTGCCCTTTTGCAGCCATGTTTTTACTTCCATAGGCAGCCACATCTCCTAGTCATTACGGGTTGTTTTTTTTTGTTTGTTTTGTTTTTTTTTAAAGATTTTATTTATTTATTTGAGACAGAGAGAATGAGATACAGAGAGCATGAGAGGGAGGAGGGTCAGAGGGAGAAGCAGACTCCCTGCCGAGCAGGGAGCCCGATGCGGGACTCGATCCAGGGACTCCAGGATCATGACCTGAGCCGAAGGCAGTCGCTTAACCAACTGAGCCACCCAGGCGCCCCGGGTTGTTTTTTTTTAATGTTGATTATTCACCCAGTTTGTGCTTCTAATTCTTTCTAGAAACATCTCAAATATGAAAATTGATTTTACTTATTTTTCAGGTGCAAAATTCTGATGCTGATTTATGTAGATATTCCACCTTCAAGTAGGTCACACATACCTTTCCTCTGAATAACTCCTATAGTTATTTACTTCCAAAGAAAATAGTTTGGAAAGGGGGCAAAAAGAATAACTTTATGATGGTGAAATGGATAAACACTACCTCGGCCAGGTGATCAAAGGTAACGTCATCAATCATAAGTCATGTTGATAGTTTGTACCCTTGATATGATGAGAATGTCACTTTACGTCTGTGGTCTCCCTCCCCCAAATGTGTAACCCCAGTCTAATCCTGAGTAAAACACCAGACAAATCCTAACCGAGGGGAATTTTACAAATACCTAACCAGTACCCCTCAAAATAGTCAAGTCCATTGAAAGCAAGGAAGTTTGAGAAACTATCACAACCAAGAGAATCTTAAGGGGACATGATGACTAAGTGCAATTTGGTATCCAGATGGGATCATAAAACAAGACATTAGGCAAAATCTAAGGAAATCTGGATAAAATATAGGCTGTAATTAACTAATAATGTGTCAAAATAGGTTTATTTATTATGACAACGATTCTATACTAAATGCAAGATCTTAACAATAGGGGAAACTGGGGATGGGGTGTATGGGAACTTTGTACCATCTTTGCAACATGTAAATGTGAAACTTCTAAAATTAAAAATTTCATTGAAAAAAATCTAGTGTTGTTTTGAAAGTCATCGAATGGTACAATTTTTAAGGGGCAGATGTTTCTACTTCGTTTCAGTCCATCGCTATTATACCACTGGTTTCAAACTGGGGGAGGTGTCACATTCATCTGGAGGGCTTATGAAGCAGGTTGCTGGGCACCACCCCACTGCCAGGGGTCCTGACTCAGGTGGGGGTGTTTGAGCATTTGCCTTTCTACAAGTTCACAGCTGATGCTTATGTTGCTGGTCCTCAGACCAAACCCACTGCTGTATAAAGTTCGTCTCTGAAGTCAGGCATGAGCTTTCCCTCATCCCACTTGGTCTGCAAGCAAATGAGGTAAGGTGGTTTTGTTTGAGTGTTTTTCCTCCTGTGATACTCAGAGTTGATGTTATAATATCTGGTGTGTAACCACTTTAGTACAATTCCAGTTGCTTTTGTTTTATCATCCTGTGCACATTTTTAGTAATCAGTAAATGTTGTTGGTAGAATTTAGTTTGGTTTTTGGAAGAGTTAGTTCCAACAGACACATGGGAACTTCCAAATGAAGTGCAGTTTTACCTGCAAGTCTTCAAGAATGCAATAAAGAAAACATAAATAAAAAACCTAAGAAGAATTTAGAATTTGCTGTGAGGTTTCTCAACTGGAGAGTGCATGCCCTCAAACTACGGAGGTGGGAGGAAGTCCACGTTTGGATGTTTTTACTTGCAATTCTTATCTGTCAGGATTAACTCAGAGGAGTGTGGGAGGGCTTATCCATTTGATAAATGTTGGAGGGTTCACGGCAAAGACCTGGATTTGTCTTGCTAGTGATTGGGCTTTTGGCGGGGGGGGGGGCGTCAGGATGAGGACCTGTAAAAGCAAGCTGAAGAAAGCTACCATGAAGTTATTGATGTCTTGATCTGAAGCATCTTCCAGAGCTGTTTACTCAAAGACTTAACAGGAAATGGCATCCATAGTATGTCTTTACATGGATTATATAGTGTGGGCAGATGGTTTTAAAAAGGGAATTTCAGGTTAAATGGAAAAAACAAAACAAAACAAAACCTAGGCTTATCACACTTCAAAATATACTGCATTTTAGTGAAGATAGATCATTGAAAACCTTTGACAGGTTGATAAGTTCTTTTGTGTGCATGGTATCATTCCATTTTAGATCTTTACTAAAATGTTTTGAAATTTAGTGACTTTAGTAATGATAGGGTAGAACCTAGTATGTCACTGTTATTACACCGATCTCGATCCTCTCTTAAGAAAAAAAAAAATTTAAGCCCACAAGGCAGGTGCTAGTCATTACTCTCAAAACCCAGGTAGTAAAGAGTTCCCACCCTGTTTGATTCTAGGGTTTGTTGCCAATGTCTGCAGTAATTCTCTGTAGTCAAACATCGGATTCCTTTGACTGCAGTCCACCATGACTAATGTCACATGAAACTTTGGCCCCAGCCTCTCTTTTAGCAGGGCTTGTGGTTTCCTCCGCCAGAGCTACAAGAGTTGCTTCCCAGGAGCAGCCGCTCAGGTGTGAGGAGGGACCAGCCACACTGCAGGGGTGGAAGCACGCAGCTCATTCACCTACGAGATGAGATGAGACGCAGGGAAGGAATGAAAGAGCAATAGGAAAAAATAGCAACTGTCGACAGAGGGACTGACAGCTAGGATTGTCAAAAGTCCTCCCCCAGCCCTTCAGAGCAAGTTTATTTAAAAATAATAATACAGAAGGCAATAGAGAAAATGCCTTCTCTTTCAGGAGAGTTGCTCCTTTGTACTGAGTACTTTTTCTCCTCCTGAGCTTCCAGGCTTCAACCCTCTGCCCCTCCTGCCCCCTCTCTCTGCTCTCCTTTGTTGCTTCTCCTCTTTGGTGCCCTATCCCGAAAGCAGGAGAACAACAGGCTTATGTAAAGAATGGTCTGCATTTAGAGACTTATTTTCTTCTCTCCTACATCATTGCTATGATGAATACAGCAGTTTTTGTTACGTGTTTGTTTCCTTCTGGTTTTTTATTGTCCTTTTAAATTTCACGTACAACTGTGTGTGTGTCTACCACTTATTTGTATTTTCTGGCTCTCAGTTGGTTTTTCTCTGACCCTAGTTTACGACAAATCTCCTTTTACTCCCGTGCAGGGACTCTGGCTGACCCTTATGCATTTCTCCTCCCTCTTTTTTTTTTCTTCTTCTTCTTCTTCTTATGCCGTTGTTATTTGTTATTCTAGCATTTGAGTCACTGATTTTACACAGTACGGTAGAGTGAGATTCACCACTTTTTTTTAGCCATTAAATCCAGCTGCTGCTTGCTAGGGAAGAATGGGTTTATACTTAATATTTCAAGTTGTACTAATTACACTGGGAATAGGACTAGGACACTGCTAAAGACCACCTCTCAGGAGCCAGAGGAGAAAACTGAAAAGTTTCTTTGCATGTCTATTAAGTAAGCAACACCTAGAACAGAAGCATCCTAATACTAAAGGGAAATTTGGACTCAGAATCAGAAAAAGAGGTTTCCAAGCCAGGTGTTGATATTTATTAGCCATGTCACACTAGTGTACTTCCTAATGTTTTCGAAACTGTGTGTGTGTGTGTGTGTGTGTGTGTGTGTAGGGGGGGGTTCATCTGAAAAATGTAAATGGTATTTACTCTCTTCCTAAGGCTGCTATGCAGAGCAAATGAGGTTTTGTACATGAAAGCAACTTGCAAAGTACAAGTGTATTTCCCGGTGTATATTGTACAGATGCAAACTATTCTTTTTTTAACCAAGAGGAAGCTAAAGCTTATTGGATTAGAAGTGTTGCTACATCTGAAACTAAGGATGTACTGTGTGTTGGCTTAATTGAATTTAAAATTTTTTTAAGGTTTTATTCATTTATTTGACAGAGAGCGAGAACAAGTAGGCAGAGAGGCAGGTAGAGGGAGAGGGAGAAGCAGGCTTCCCGCTGAGCAGGGAGCCCGATGCGGGGCTCAATCCCAGGACCCCGGGATCATGACCTGAGCCAAAGGCAGCGGCTTAACCGACTGAGCCACCCAGGCGCTCCTAAATTTAAAAAATAAAACAAATTGTGTGTTGTAACACTTCTTCACGACTCCTGCCTTCTCTGCAGCAGTGATGCCAAGGTGCCCGGCTGGGTCTCTGTGGGTGCACACCTTGGCCTCTCCCTTCCTGGGAGGAAAAGCCAAGGTCTTTGCACAGCCTCCTCAGGGTCCATTGGCCCATGTCTAGATAAGAGCACAGAGTTAGGGCCAGACACACCTGGGCTTGAATTCTACCACTGCTGTGTGATCACGGGCAAGGCCCCCATTTCCCTAAGTTGGAGTTCTCTGTAACTGGGGCAATTGTTCCCTTAAGGTTCATGAGAGACAGTGTGTCCAACTAAGTGTTCCATAGTCCTAACACTGAACAAACAGCAACAGAGTTGCTCTATTTTATACACGGCAACAACAAGCAAGCAATAGAAGTGAGGTCAGGAATAAACCACAGAAGGCAAGGAAGTGCAGGGGCGCCTGGGTGGCTCAGTCGTTAAGCGTCTGCCTTCGGCTCAGGTCATGATCGCAGGGTCCTGGGATCAGCAGGAAGCCTGCTTCTCCCTCTCCCACTCCCCCTGCTTGTGTTCCTGCTCTCACTATCTCTCTCTGTCAAATAAAATATAAAAAAAAAAGGCAATTGTTGCTTGCTGCAAACCTTGTACATTTAATCTGCAAATAGATCTCAAGCCCCAATGTGTAAGTCTCTGCTACTTTTCTGTCTTAGGCTATTTATCATGGTTCCTGGGCTTCCCTTGAGATGGACGTTCCCAAGCCTTAAGCTTGAAGTACCCCATTGATGACAGTGGGAAACAAAATATGTGGTGTTGTGGCACTGAACAATTCTGGGGTCCTGAGCTTGGATTTTTCCACGTCTCCCCATGCAGAGGCAGCTCCAAAAGGTTACCCGATGCCTACAACTGCCGTTACCACAGAGCGTGCAAACCCCACTTTGTAACCGTGGAGTCAAGATCTGTATTATTACTCCGTGAAACAGAGGATTTGAGGTGACAAATGTAGAAGAGCTGTATTCTACACTGCTCTTAGTCAACAGGGACGAAAGGTGGAATGACGGAAATCCTCTTAGGGAGAGACTGACAGTGCCAAAGCATCCTCTTTGACAAGTCTTGCTCTGTCAGTTTTAGGCAAATTAGCAAGTTCAAATAGGTGGCAACTATTCTGGTCTTTCCAGCTGTGGTGATTCTCGGGCTCAGTGTGATACTTTTAACTGCTTTCCTGATCAAGATGCTTGAAAGCTGTGTCCATTCCTCCAGGGTATCATTAAAAGGAAATGGAAGTGTATCCACCGGGGCCTGCCAATCTTCCCCTGCCTAGGCGAGCTTTGACTGGCATGTGACCCTCTTCTTCACAGTACGTGGAAACTGGCTTTGGGTCCTGATAGGAAATGCAAAGAGCCCAAGTCCTTTTTTTTTTTTTTAATTTTTTTTAAAGATTTTATTTATTTATTCATGAGAGATAGAGAGAGAGAGAGAGAGAGAGAGAGAGGCAGAGGGAGAAGCAGACTCCCCGCGGAGCAGGGAGCCCGATGCGGGACTCAATCCCAGGACCCTGGGATCATGACCTGAGCTGAAGGCAGACGCTTAACCGACTGAGCCACCCAGGCATCCCAAGCCCAAGTCCTTTTTTATTTATTTATTTTTTTTTTTAAAGATTTTATTTATTTATTCATGAGAGACAGAGAGAGAGAGAGAGAGGGAGAAGCAGGCTCCCAAGGAGCAGGGAGCCCGACGTGGGACCCGATCCCAGGACCCTGGGATCATGACCTGAGCCGAAGGCAGACGCTTAACCATCTGAGCCACCCAGGCACCCGCCCAAGTCCTTTTTTAAAAGAAGCCATCTTGGGACGCCTGGGTGGCTCAGTCGTCGAGCGTCTGCCTTCGGCTCAAGTCATGATCCCAGGGTCCTGGGATCGAGCCCCGCATCGGGCTCCCTGCTCGGCAGGGAGTCTGCTTCTCCCTCTCCAACTCCCCCTGCTTGTGTTCCCTCTCTTGCTGTGTCTCTCTCTGTCAAATAAATAAATAAAATCTTTAAAAAAATAAAGAAGCCATCTTTCGAAATGAGAGAGTCTGTTGCTTGCTCTTCTCAATTTCCTCATATTACTGGAACACTCGGTGTCCGGTATCTTTTGAAAGTTTGGAGTTAGTGTTGGAGAAATACCATCCCATGTTTCCTCTGCCTTGGAGATCTCTGCATCCAAGACTAGAGAGAGAAACTAGAGAACTCAATTTCTTTGACAACCTTGGCTCTTATTGCTGGCAACTTGATAGCTGAGAAATATTCATTAGTTTATTCATTACCTCATCATTTCCTCTTTGGGTCCCGGCCAGTGCTTGATTTCTTGTCTCATAAATACGGTGCCTGGCTTTGTGGGGATGTGGGTTGTGAATGGGACTTGTGAAGGGAAACAAGAAATCCCTTCTTGGACTTCATGATAGTAAACTGTCAGTATACTGAAATCATGGCTTAATCTTTGCATTTAAGTTTTATAACACATATAGAACTTTTGAGAACTAGCCAAGTCCCAGGTTGGTTGGGTTTTTGTTTTTGTCTTTGTTTTGTTTGTTTTAAATAGATTTTTCTCTTGTCCTGATTCCAGTAGTGTTCACAGGCTCCGTTTAAGAATTCAAACTGCTTTTCTGGGTGTTTCATCCCTAGTTGGCCCCGTGATGATTGTTCTAAGATCTATTTCCTTCTGTCCTCCACCTGTATTTCTTAACCTATACCCTAGCCTCCTACTTGACTGAAAAGTCAAAGAAAGCCATTAATTTCTTTTATCTCTACCAAATAATACTATAGTATTCTTCCTTGCTGATCCTTTGGGTGGGGGGGAAGTCCAGCAAATTATGGCCCATGGGCTAAACAAATCTGGTCTGCCTCCCATTTTTTGTAAATTTTTATCGGAACAGTCGTGTTTGTTCATTTATATATTGTCTGTTTTAGCTATATAATGGTGGAATTGAGTAGCTGGGACAGGAGATGTGTGACTTGCAAAGTCTAAAATATTTACCATTCAGCTTTGGACAGAAAAAAGCTTGCCCACCCCTGCTCTGAGGCAACAGTGATGGCCTGCCTTACAGGAACCCCTGTTCCAGTCCATGGATCCCACTTCCTCCCTACTTCTCCGTTACCTGTCTCCACCCATCCCTTCTCTTCTCACATCTTCGGTTTCTTTTTTTTATCTGGTCCTTCTTCCAGTGTTCAACCTGGGTTAACTTAAAGATGGTTCAATTCCTAATGGACATAAAGTCCTGAAGGAACAGTGTCTGCAGAATGAATAAATGTCAGACTATCTCTGAGTCCGTGCTCTGCTAAGCACCTCCAATCCAGATATCAGGCCATCTTGTTCATACCCTGGAGCCCAGTGGGATGATACTCCCCTACCTCCAGGCTTTCACTTTTGCCAGGCACTGAAACCGCCTCTTGCCCTTCATGTGTTTGTTATCCTAACCCTACCTATCTCTCAAAACAGTGTTGAAACACCACCTCTTCCCACAAAACCTTTCTTTCTCCCCAAATTTAATCTCCCTCTTAGACCACATTATTATGTTCTACTTTGTATTTCACGTGTCTATTTTTCTCCTCCCTGCTTCAATGGCAGAATCTTTGCCTTCCTTATCTTCAATGTCTTTATAATACATAGTGCTATGTAAATACTAACTGGATTCTGAAATGGTTTGGGTTTCCCTTACCAGGAACGTGAAACCTTTGTGAAAAGAGGGGTTGGGGTTTCCTAAGCTGTTTTCCCTGAAATGTGTGTGAGAACCTGAAGAATAGATGCCATGCTTACTCAGGTCTTGTCTTTTGAATATTGTCAGCTTTTATAAATCTCCGTATTCATTTATGGTACTTGAAAAATATGATCGTCTTGCCTGATATTTTTTTCATAAGTCAGTCCTGTTCTATAAATCTGTGTCTTATGTGGATATGCCAAGATGGTTATATACAACTGAACATTTCTTACAATGGCAGAACCTTAAGGCTGAATTTGCATAATAATGTCTATGGAATTTCATTTATCCTTCCTGGTGAGTGCATCAGTTTAAATTTTGAATTGATAATGAGCACTGCCTCTTGAAGGGAATTAGCAGGAGAAAATATCAACCTATGTCAGGGTGGTTTTTTTTTTTTTTTTTTAATGATTTCAGAAAGATGGTTATAAATGCCCTTTAGGAGTTATTCTTGAAGGCATATTTTGTATGAAACTTAGCTCATCAGCTTAAATCTTTTCTTAGGTCTGCCTTCCCTGCTGTTGGATTCAGTAACTTAACTCCTCTTAATGGTTGAGCTTTAGTTTAGCTGGTGACAATCGGGTGCTTAGAAAGCCAGCTTCAGTGGCTTCGGTCCTCAAAGAGGACTGTGTGCTTCTGCATTGCCACAGCCTACAGCCCAAACCCTGACCAGGTGTCTGGAAATGTGTGGCGTCTGGAACAAAGGAAACTTGTCAGCAGTGTAGCCAGGTCTCTCTAAATTGTGTGTGTGGTGTGTGTGTGTGTGTGTGTGTCTTCTGCCTTATTAAAGAAGGTGGAAGACAAAGATCTGGTATCTTAAGAGAAATATTTGTCAAATTCTTAGTGTCAGTTTATCTTTTGGGGGCTTCTTGAAATTTTGGTTTGGGTCTGTGTTCTTAAGTATGAGTAAATGAGCCTACATGACTCAAATTAGAGGAGAATGGGGGCATAGGGGCCCAAAGTGACACCACCTTCTTCCTCCTAGATAGGCACCTAATCAAAGAAGTGCTATTGCTGGGTAGACTGGGGAGATCGCGGGCCCTGGAGCTTTGACCCAGCTGTCCCCAAAGGAGTTGGGGAAGATTCTTAGTCACCCTGCACTCCCTCAACCACTGTCTGGCCCATCCTTGAATTCTTTTCTTGCAGGCAAAGGGTTGATTAAAGAGTGAGCCATTCTTGAGATGGGAAAGCTGCCTCCCTGGGGTTTGGGTCTCTTTTATTGACAGTTGTTAATTAAGGGGTGGATTATTTGTTATTTGGGGAGTGGATTTTTTGGGGAGCAGGGTTTCACGCCTTTTCTCCCTTGGTCAGGGTCTCGGGCCTTCTTTGTCTTGGGCATGTCTGGTTTGATCTGGCTTCTTGTAGCCTTGGTTATGGAATGCTGCCAGGACAGGCTAACTTCCCTGATGACAGGCTGTGACTCTGCCTCTCTTGGCCTCCTGGCATCCTGTTAAAGCCTAACCAGCTGCTTACTTTAACAGATATAAGCACTATATGGCATCAAACCGTAGTTAAGCTAGAAGCAACCATAAATATCAACTCTCCTTACAAGCCCAAAGGGATGAGTTGCTTGATGTCACAGAGCGGGCAGTGACCTAGGACTTAAACCCACCTCTTTGCTCTGAGTCCAGTGCTCTTTCTATTATGCCATGCAATTCTCCCCCCTGACATTTAAGATTTTTCTCTTCATGCTCCATTAAAATGAGTTCTGAGCTACAAAATGAAGGTGTGACTCTACCATGCTTTCCTGGAATCTTCCTTGTTTATTTATTTTTTTAACTTCTTTAAATTCAATTGGTTAACATACAGTGTATCATTAGTTTCAGATGTAGAGTTCAGTAATTCATCAGTTGCATAGGACTCCCAGTGCTCATCATGTCATGTGCCCTCCTTAATGTCCATCACCCAGTTACCTCATCCCCCCCATCCCCTCCCCTCCAACAACCCTGTTTGTTTCCTATAATTAAGAGTCTCTTAGGGTTTGTCTCCCTCTCTGATTTCATCTTTATTTTTCTCTCCCTTCCCCTATGATCCTCTGCTTTTTTTTTTCTTAAATTCCACATATGATGGAATCTTCCTTTAACATGTAAGCAGTACACCAGGATCATTATTCTTCCTGGGTATTTATACCCTCAGTTCAAAATAGCTGACATTTGCTGTATGCTGACTATGAGGCAGGGAGCCCTGTTCTAAGAGCTCATACATACTAACTCACTGAATCCTTGCAGAAGCCAATGTCACCAGCACTGTTATTAGTTAGCAGACTTTGGCCATTTGACCGGAACCCATGCTCTGAACACTACGCCTATCCTGCCTGCCTATCTTGCCTGTCACACGAAACTAGCACATACACCTATCTCATCAGGAGCTACACAGAACTGTGTGGGCTAATCACCCCCATTTTGTGGCCATGCACTGAGCCCTTACTCTTGTCCCAGGCCCGTTAAAAGTGTCACGCTAAGCCGATCACCTCCTTGCCTGCATGTTGAAACTCCGATTACCCCAAAGCACCATTGATGACCATCACATGAGAACTCCCTTCACCTGCAAGTGGGAGTCTGTTTGACTTATCGTGACATGAATGTGGGGTCAGATGTCTTTCAAATCTGTGCTGCTTTAAACTTGCCTATTTGGATTATTCCCAGACACCAGCACCTTTGCGTGAAAGCTTGATGCTGAATAGTACAAATGTGTAAGAACATGCAAGAATCTGAGGACTGTCCTTGTTTATCAGTTCCTATCCTGAACTCTTTGGAGGATTTTCCTGCCTCACAATTATTTCTATCCAGATTTTGTAAAGGCAAATGAATTTCTCCAAAGAATTTGGTAGTCACCTAAATTGGTGCCTCATTTGAACATTAGAAAGGTTTTCTTGTAGTTTTGGGGGTGGTGGTGGGAGGAGTGAGGAATACAATCTTAGCAGGAAGAAGGCTTCAGGGCAGTGAGAACAGATGGCTGTGTTGATGTTCGCTCAGAAAGGCCTAGAGTCTCCATAAACGAAGGTGATCTGGAGGGTGGGAAGCAGCAGTATGTATGGCTAAGGGGGGCTGTTGACCTCACATGGACAGGAAGAGAACTGAAGGCTCCCTGTGGAGTGAGCCGCTGTCAGGTGACACTGGGACAGAAAATCCTAAGCTGAGGTGATAAAGTGCATTGTAGTTCCGGTTCACACAACCGGAGTCCAGGATTTCATAAAGGTTGATAAAATATTTTAATCTTCCCCAAATCACATCTGTTTATTAATTCCTAAATCAAACTCCCATTTGTGTACTTTGTTTCTAAGCTGAGAATGTATGCTTTGAGACCAATTGAAGTAAATTATCCAGTACCACCCCGATTTCTAGAAAACAAATAAAATCTCATTTGGGTGAATGTTTTCCCTCCATTCCATTTGGTCTTAGACCTGCCTGTTGCTCTTATGGGACGAGCTCTTAATAGAATTTCCCAGTTACTCCATAGACTTTTTTTTTTTAAACATTTTTTTAAATTGTTATGTTAATCACCATACATTACATCATTTTTCCCCATAGACTCTTAGGTGCTCTTTTCCTTTCTCCTTCTGCAAATCCACAATTTCTCAGGAAATTTCAACAAATACAGCCAGTGTGGAAGGGAATGAAGACTCAAAAAAGATGCACACTCAGAACTGGGAACGGTTACAGAGATCATTTTTCTGACATAAAAGTTTGTGAAGAATCTTCCTGAAATTGTTTAGATTAGTGGTCAGTAGAAGAGGTCCACACTGGGGGGAACTTCACTATGTTTCTGATGCTATTAATAATACTTCTCAAAAAACCTCTCTAAGTCAGAAGACCAGAGTATCTTACAAATCCTACCTATACATGCATATTTGGGAAGGGAGAGAAAGAGGAGAATGAACAAAGGAACAAACGAGTGAATGAATAGTGCAGGAAATTTTTTTTTTTTCTTAGCAGTTAGAATAGGACCCTCCTTTCTGGAAAAGACCCACCTCTGTTGATTGTTTTATAAACTCTTATTGGACACTGAGCCCTCAAGGGGGCCTGCAGGATGAGTTGGTGCTCAGATTAAGAGCATAAAGTGAGCTGCATTGCAGAAGGAAAATGAAGTTGTGTGGTCTACAAGGTGGGAATATGGTGAGCAGTGAAAGCCCCAAGGCCATGCCGAGAGAGGGAATTGGCCAATGGGAGATAACAAAAGGGATTCTACAATTGCTTTTGTAAGAAAATTTCCAAATACATATGAGAGAATAGATGAATGTACCCCCATGTAACCATCACCTGGCTTCAACAATGAACACATGGCCAATCTAAACTCTACTTTCCACCCTCACTTTTTAAAGCAAATCTCAAGCATCACATTTCATTCATAAATATTTCCATATGTATTTTTAAAATAGAAGACTTTTTGACACCACCCCAGTATTATCAACAAACACCCAGCAATTCCTTAGTATCCTCTAATATCAATGTTCATATCATCTCATAAATGTTACTATTTTTTTGTATAACAGAGATGTACATATCTTAAGTTTATAGCTTAATAAATTCTCATCAATGAATGTATCTCTGTAACTAGGACACCAGTGAAAAAGCAGATTACCAGCACCTGAGAAACACCACCCCACTCCAGTGACCATCCCACCCAAAGGTAACCACTCTCTTGACTTTGAATTTTATATAAGTGGAATCCTATAGTATGTATTTCGTTTGACCCAACATTGTTCATAAGAATGTTTTAAAGTATATTTGAGAGGGTTTCATGTGCACTTGAGATGAACATGTATTCAGCTTCTAATAGGTTATTCTAGAAATGTCTATTTGATCCATTTGGTCTAATGTATGGTTAAAGTCCATGGGTCACTTACTGGCTTTTGTCTGGATGATCTATTTGTTGCTAAAAACAAGGTATTGATGTCCTCTACTGTTGTCCACTGTTCCCTTCAGTTCTGTTAGTGTTTGCCTAATATATGTTCAGGTGCTCCAGTGTTGGGTGTGTATATATTTATGATTGATATACCTTCTTGATGAATTGACCCCTTCATTTTAGGACCTCCTTTCAGCATATAGTTTTTTGTTTTGCCATTCAGCTGCTTTGTGCCTGTTGGTAAGTTCTATCTATTTACATGTAGAGTTGTTGATATGTGAAGACTTACTAATGCCATCTTAATTGCTTACTGGTTGTTTTGTATTTCCATTGTTATTGTTTTTTTTCCCCTCTGTTTCTGCCTACCTCTGTAGATAGGTCACATTTTTCCCCCGTGGTGGTATGTTCTGTTTCCCCTTTACCTTATGTGCATCTGGTCTAGATTTTTGCTTTTCAGATAATGAGCCTTACTTAAAACCTACTGTATTTGAAACAAGATCTGTGCATTGCACTTGGTTGATATATCCCTTAAGTGGCTTTTCATTTATGTTTCTCCTTTTTTTCTTTTTTAATTTGCCATTTGTTTGTTGAGACTGAGACATCTGTCTCAGAGAATTTTTATGTGCTGCAATTTGCTGATTCCTTCCCTAGTATTGAACATGTTTATGTCTACTGATTTAAAACCAGAGGCTTGACCAGAATCAAGTTTGACTTTATAGCAAGAATATAAAGTTTAAAAGCAGTTGTATTCCATCCCTCTTGTCAAGTATACTGATGGTCTTGTTAATGTTTTAATCCAGGTGGGCCAGTAGATTCTTTATTTACTGGGAGTTCAGAGAAGAGGATGCAAATAGAGCTGATATCTGGGATATAAGTGTATATATAAGGAAAAAAAATTGAACATATCAAATTGCTAATAGTAATGGTGTATTAAAGTGAAGAGATGATGGATGCATCATCAATAGTATTCTTTAATGTCATTGTACTTTATAGGGGAAACATTAAAAAAACAGTAAAAATTATCATACTTAAAAAGTTTCCCTGGCTTGCTTCTTCTTGGCAGCCATATTCCATTGGTGAGGGAGAAAGCATAGGCAGATTGGAGCATTCTGGCCCACTCATCAGACCAGCTCCCTCACCTTTGCTGTGCTTCCCATGCAACTTTCTGGTTTTCATTTGGTTTCTTAAGTTGGCTATCTTGTGGGAAGAGAACACAGCATTCTAATCTGCTTGACTGAATTTCTAGCACTCTGTGATGTACTAGTCTGTTTAGAATGTCTAACTTCTTACGGTCTGGCCTCCTTTGGGTGAACACATGGAAGCAATTTTCTGAACCTCTACCATTGAGATTCAGACTCTGTTGCAAACCCTCCAGCTCAAAGGACCAAAAGTCCGAGCGTGTTCTTCCAGGTCTATCAGCCTCTTTTCCCCCCACCCCCTCCCCGACCACATCTTCACTGGAAGAATGAGGGGCATTCAACTCAGAAGCTATCTGATGAAAGACACCATGTTTCCTATCTGGAAATATGTGCTGGAAGCATTTAAATATCAGTACAATGCTTCTTAAGCCAGAGACTTTGGACAAAAACTACAGACAAAGATCTTTGTTTCTGGAAACATCATAAATAGGATATGCAAAGTCATGGTACTTATGAAAGTCAATAGTAACTCACTGATTTAAGTGCTGGTCTAAGTAAAGGAGATTAATAAAAGCTTAGCTTTTTGTTCACTGGGGTTTTTCTCATAGGGAGTCATTAGGTAAAGGTATTCTGTAAGTAGGAGTCTTTACATAGTATAGTTTAGGAGGTTAAAGCTATGGATATACTGAAACTGATATGCAAGTTATACAAAATTTTGTTTGCATGTATATTAGGGAAAAGCATAGATTTTTTTCATATTTTTCAAGAGGGCCCATGATCAAAAAAGATTAAGAACTTAACAGTTCCAAAAGTCTTTAGGTCCATTATCTATAAAATGAGGTTTGGATGGTAGAAGGGTGGTAATCCTGGAAAATGTGGAAAGAATCAATGTATCTATATTCACTGCGAATCCAGGTCTACGAAGACATTAGGTTTAGAACTTGTTTGAGAGGCTTGGCATGGAGAGGTAAATTTTGACTTGTCCTGCAAGGCCTTACTAATGGGAATTAAGTAGGCAAACTCATGCTCACCTACATGAGCACATCCTCCAGATTCTTCTTCCAACTTGCTTCCCAAGTAGTTTACTGACCCTACTGCCTTAAGTTCTTCATGGACACTTCTGGGTCATCTCTTATTAATGGAAAGAGATCTGCATTCCTCTTGGAAGAGACGGTTTATTACCTCCCTACTACAGGGAACTGTTGAACAAGAAAGAGATAAAAAGGACTCTACCAAAAGTAATGATTTTGTAATCAAGGTGAATTTTATCATGTAATGGGGAGAAAACAGCTTTTGAACAAGAAAATAGGATGGCAAAGTTTCACTTACCTTTCTGCCCCTGGCCAGCAAGTTTAGATTTAGGTCTTAGCAATATTTATTAGTAGTTGACCCTTGAACAACATGGGTTTGAACTGTGCTGGTTCACTTATATGTGATTTTTTTTTTTTTCTTACCAGTACAGTACTGTAAATGTATTTTCTGTTCCTTATGATTTTCTTAAAGTTTTCTTTAGCTTGCTTTTTTGTAAGAGTACAGTATATTGTACAACATACAAAATGTGTGTTAATTGTTACCACAAATGTTTGCAGTCAACATTTAGGCTATTAAGTTTTGGGGGAGTCAGAAGTTACACACAGATCTTTGACAATGTAGGGGTTAGTGCCTTCAACCCCCATGTTGTTCAAGGTTCAACTGTTTAATGTAGTTTAAAGGGCTGTGAAATTTCTGGACACTAGCCATATTCAGATGAAGTCAGGGTCTAAAACAGTATAAATGACCAACAGGCATGAGAAGGGGGTATAGCATTGTGTTCATCTTTAATAAAAAACAAATTTGGAGATAGTGTAAAAATTCAGCTTCTTGAAAAATGGAAGATGTATCAGCCTGATAGAGCAATAAGCATTGGGAGCTGGGGTAGTCCAGTGTGCCAAAATCTAATCTAGCTCACAATTTTTGTTGTTACCTGGGTTTTAAATTAAACACTTGAGACCAATTAAAGCTTTTGCGTGCTAAACTTGGATTTGATTCTGGAGACAATGAGGAGTTATAAGAGCATTCGAGTCAGGGAAAATGGAACGATGAAATTTATGGAGAATGGACTAGAGAGACATAAACCAGGAGGTAGGAAGATCAATTGAGGAGATGACAGTAGTAATCCAGACCGCAAACCATGAGAGCCTGAACAAGGGCACAGCTGTTGGGACTAAGGACATAGGTGAGCACTATGGAGTTATAAGCAATGGGATTTAGTGATTAGACAGAGGATTAGGAGTTTAGTCCAAGGAGACTTGAGTGACAAGTGGAAAGGTAGGGTTATTCACTAGGTAATATAAATATAGGTGATATAAAGAGAAACCATTTGGAGACCATTACCCATTCTGTTTTTGAAATGACAAGACACTTCCAAGTAAACGTAGCCAGAGTGTGTCATATAAAAACAAAGAGAAAGCCTCTGTAACGACTTGAATGCACTTTCAGTCCAGGTCCCGACAGCAGGTGCTGCCCTGTGGGCTACTTCTCGGGCTGTGTGAGAGGCTGAGCTAGCAGTTATTACCTTTATTATCTTTCAAACTAAGAAGTGTCCTACTGCAGGGACTTAAAGCAGTAGTTGACCAATAGAAGGGTGAATCAGGCTCCTCAGGAGTTCATTTTTTCTGTTTTTAAATCAGAGATGCCCAGACCTTCTAAATTAGTATCTCTGGGGAGGGCCTGGAGATCTAGATCACCTAGGGGCACCTCAAGTGGTTGTTGTTGCTGTGTACTTACCTCCAACTCCTCTTTTATCTGACCTGTTCTTTTGCTTACTGCTGCCTGGTTACAATTATTGATTATTAGTTGATGTCAACATAGAATACTTTCCTCTTACCCACTTTAAATATTTTCATTGTTCTTATTCCACTCACCTATGAAGTATTGTTCTGTTTTTGGAATATTGGCTCTCACCAAGGGGAAAAACTGTATGATTTTTGGGTATTGTACAATTAATAATTTCATAAGGATTACCAAAGGAAGTCAGAATTGGGATGGGGGGGCATCTTTCGGCAAAATCAATGTGATACTGATTCACTGTGAATTGTTCTTAGATATTTCTTTCCTGTCCTTCCCAATCTGAGAAAAGGATATGTAATAGAAAAAGAAACATGAGTCTGCTGACTTGAAAACAGGATGAAAAATGGGAAGAGCTCCCCTGTTGTATCTCTCCTCAGACATGGTTCCGTGAGTATCTTTCTGCTGCTGTTGATCTTATGTTTTAGGTAGAGAGGCGCCTTGTGGTGTTTTGTTTTTTTTCCCATCTAATATTTTTTTTAATTTTATACCTTGTGGTGTTTTAATCCAGCCCTAATATACTGTGAGTGGAAACAGAAAGATGACAAAATTGTTTACAAAATAGGCTGCTGCTTTCAGAGACCACTAATCTTTGACAAATCACAATCCTGGAGGACAACATAGCAGGTTATGTGATGGGTTTGCTCCTGGGTCCAGCTTCTCCTGGGTTAGAGTATTCTTAGTAGACTAAAGAGTATATTTAGCTCTCTGTGCTCATTAGATTCTCTAAACTTGAAGCATTTGATCTTGAAACTTTTTTTCCCCCACTACGTGGGAAGTAATTACTTGGGAAAAGACTGAAAACCTGAGCTAATCTGGGATTCCCTCCAGACTCTTAACGGCATCTCAAAAAGCATTCATAGCAAAGCATATATGTGGAATACACAATCCTTTTCAGACCTTCTCAATCATGAACCCAGCATTCTTTACTTCCCTCTGGAAAAAGCAGACAGTCCCTGGGTTCTATTACCAGCAACAGAAGTAACAGTCCCAGTTTGGCCAGCTATTTCCTGACTATCTTTCTTCAGTGGGGTTTTATTTTTTAGTTGAAGCAGCTAAAAGATCCCTGACGGATGGCATCTTGCTGTCTGAAGGAACACTACTGTATCTGGAAAGGGAGGTTAGGGAGGAGCTGACCAACTGAGCTCAATCTGCGGTGTTTCCAGGAAGGCTGCCAAAGCGACTGACAGGTGAAATGCTGCAGCACATTTCTTCCTTTTCTGGGACAAAGAATGGCTCTGGATGTGAAAGGGAGTTTTGGTTACTACAACCTGATGCCCCATAGACACTAGTTTCTTTCCTGCATATAACTTTATGAATATAAGTTCTCTGCTGGTGTTCAACTCCAGGACTTAGTATGAGGGACACTATGAAATAAGTGAATTGGGGGTCATTCCGTGTGCTGTCTCTAAAATAAGAATGCTAGAGTTCTCTCCTATTCTTAACTCTGAAACTCTAAACAGGCATCTAATAATCCTGTTGAATCATTCTGAGGCAAAAAGGATAGCGATTTCAGAGCACAGGCTCTGTAACCACACTTCCTGGCTTCTAATCCTGACCTCATTACTTACTACCTCCTGTGGCCCTCGGCAAGTTATTTAAGAGAACTTCATTCTTCCTTATCAATAAAACAGGCATAATAAGTGCAAATCCGATTGAACTATGGTGAGCACTATATAAATCTAGAGAAAAATATGTAACTGGCACATAGTGAATACTCGATAAAATTTAGCTTTTGTTAGAATTCAGACAGTCAGAAAATGAAGGGTAGTGGTCATTAATCAGGAAGTGAGACCAAAATGATTCTCACATGAGTGCTTAGGTTTATGGAACCCAAAATTTAAGTGATGGGACATAAAATATTCCTCAGATTGTTTTTATTATTATTATGTTAGTCACCATACAGTACATCATTAGTTTTTGTCTTTTTTTTTTTAAGATTTTATTTATTTATTTGACAGAGAGAGAATGAGAGAGAGAGCACATTAGAGGGGGGAGGGTCAGAGGGAGAAGCAGACTCCCTGCCGAGCAGGGAGCCCAATGCAGGACTCGATCCAGGGACTCCAGGATCATGACCTGAGCCGAAGGCAGTCCCTTAACCAACTGAGCCACCCAGGCGCCCACATCATTAGTTTTTGATGTAGTGTTCCATGACTCATTGTTTGAGGAGCCTGACTGGAACAATCTGCAATCTTTAGAAATGAAGTCTAAAGAGTCCCTGGAAGTCTTCTATTCCACTGTCCTTTTTAGAGCTAAGGAAATTAGATTTCAGAAAGGTTAAATGACTTGGGTCAAATTACAGCACTAGTAACCAAGCATCCTTGGAGGAGACAATTTAAAAGAAGGGAAGGTGGGATTATGAGGGAAAAACTCCTCACCCCTCACCCAGTCTACTTCAGTATATCAGCATTGAATAAACAGCCAGCAGATCCAGGACTAGGAATCCAGCCAGAGAGGAGCAGCCATGACCTTGATGAAACCCAATTAGAACCTAAAAGTTTTATGGAATTGGGTTTGTTGATTCCATGAACACTTAGTAGCCACCCAATATCCAAGCTGTGTCTTGGTGAGAAAGTTCTGGGTCCCTTTTATATGCAGAACATGTGTGCTTCACCTACCTCCTGTTTCAGTTCATAAAATAAGATGCACAACAGTAGTCCTAGATGAAAAGCCTATCCTACTACAACATTGTGGCAGTGTGGCGGCATGAGAAAACATAAGGTGTAGAGTCTCCAGACAGGTGTCTTGGCTCTGTTACTTGCCGTGTCATCTTGACATAAACCTTTTATAATCTGATTCTCCACATTTATGAGTTAGGGACAGTGTTAGATGGGCTGTCAAAGGAGGATACAAGGTTTGAATAAGATGATCTGAGAATCCATTTCAAGGAACTCTACCAGGTTGGTTTGTTCTTTATTCCCTAAGTTTTGTTCTTCCACTAAGAATCTTTTATGATGAATAACAGCTGGTCTGATGCCATTTGTTTTCTCTTCTTCCATTCTGGGTATCCAAGGCAGTGGTCTTCTGATTTTTGGCTCCATGCTTTTCTAATCTTTTTCTTGTGACTATGGTATAATCATTAAAGACGTCACCTTCTAGCTTTTCCCTGTTTGCTGTGTGGGCTATGCACAGTTCTGGTGCTTTTCTCATTTGGATATTGGGATACTATGCAACAGAAAACACCTATGAATTTGAGGAAGGAGAATCCTTAGAACAAAGATTTTAAAAACACTCAGAACCACTTGGGGACACTTACAATGGTGAATGTCGAGGACAACTGTTCAAAGTAGACCACAAAGAGTACCAAATGTGTCTTCAAAATTTTCTAATGGTCTTGGGATGTGAATTAAAAATTTACACGGTCTTTAGAAGAGATGGCATCATCCCCAGTTTGGTGATAAGGAAACAAAAGTTTCACAGAGGATGAGGTACAGGTCATTTGCACAGAATTGATGAAGTTCATAAGTAGAATTGGAATCTGCATATAGCTCTTCTAACTCCAGAGTTCCTTCTGCATTATTCTCTTCTTGGTGACTTCCTCTTGGTAAATAAGAATCTTTGCTGCTTCTGGGCTGTACAAAGTAAGGCATTGGTCTGAATGAAGCTATAAACTGATTGACAATCCATAATTCAGAATCCATGCTGTATATAACTCAATTGTTTTCACTGTTGTCATTAAATGTTCTGCATGTGAAGAAGACATGCTCACTTTCTGGGAAAACTCAAGTGATAAAATTGCAAAGGAACATTTACTTAATTCTAAAGCAATACTATAATCTCATGGTTCTTAAGTGTGCTATCCAGGCCAGGCTGTCAACATCAATTGGGAACTTGTTAGAAATGTGAATCCTCAGTCCCCACCCCAGATCTGCCTAATCAGAAGTTTCGGGGGTAGGGCCCAGTGGTCTCTTTTCTATGAGCTTTCAGGTGCACACAGGTTTGAGAATCACTTCCATAATCTAAAGGAAGACTTGGCATTCTATAACTGAAGAAATGGTGCCCTAGTATTTCTACCCCAAGATTTGGATATGGGTATGTATCCACTGAATGCCAAGCCCTGTGACAAGCAAATGATAAAGAAATAAAAGTGGATTTGGTGCCCATATTCATCTGCTATTATATATAAAAGTTGAAGACAAGTACCTATATCTAAGGAGATAGTTTTAGCTTAATGGTTATGTGGTTAAAGGCCTTTCTCCTCTATTAAAGACTTCTTCACTTAAAACTTTGAAACCATCTCCGGATTGTGCCTGAAATCCATCGAGCAAATTGCAGATCATGATGACCTAAGTAGTCTTTTTCCTCTTCCTTCAGGGAGTGAAGGTGTTTCACAGGATGTAATTAGCTGTGATTTAGCAATCTGGGGATTGCTGACCACCCTCTCACACACTCCTTTCTTCACAGCATAAACCAGGTTGAGTTGTCTGAAAATAATAGGAAAGGTATTTGAGAGAACACTGCCAAACCACGGCTACAAGACCATCTTTGTTCAGTTGACTTGCCCTGAGTAGCAGCTTAGAAGTACCTTTACATGGCCTCGCTTTCTTTTCTTGGAAGATTCCATCTTCAAGAGTGTTTAAAAGACTCACTTAACATTAGTAGTCTCCTTTCTGAAAAAAGTTAAAAATATCCTTAGTCAATTTCACTTCTTAAATTCTTATTTTCTTTATTCCCCTGTAACTTAGATTGCAAAAATAGGAGTTCTTCATTACTAAATATTAAAATGAATGAGTTAGTAACTGCATTGCTAGTACCTAAAATAAAAATCTTATTCATGTGCTAAGAATATACCATAATTTTTTAATAAGGAGCAATATTTGAATTATAGCTACTTAATAGCTTCACTTTCAGGAAAAATGGGCTTTGATCCTGGCCTGCCCAAGATCTGATGTGCTTACTATTTCAGAAGCTAGGCTGAGTGTTAGTCATATTCCGGACCATAAATGGGTGTGGATTCATCATGATTTTTGCCATATAATTATGGTCCCATTAGGTTCCATTATAGCAGGAACATTGCCAATTTTAGTATCTGCAAATATGACAACTAATGAGTGCATGTCCCCAAAGCCTATGTTTCCTGCCTCAAGATTTAAGCTGGGAACCAAGACTGCAGTCAAGAGAAAGAAAAATTAGCTGTATGCAAATGAATAGCTAGGGGTGGGGGTGGAGGGTGTGTTGAGGCTAGTTACTTAAACGGTGCCACAATCTAGACAGGGATTGAAAGAGTGCTATACTTGGATACAAAAAATTTAGGTTCCGGTTCTTCCACTTCTAGCTGTGTAACCTTGGGCAACTTCCTTGATCTTTTGGAATTCTGAGTGTCAATGGAGAGTACTTACTTAGATTTATTAGGAGAAAGATGCTACCTGTCTTTCCAAGGAAACATTACAAGCAAAACTTTCCCAGGATCTCTCCTAGTGTGCACTATAACTCTAGGAAACAAACTGAGGGTTGCTGGAGAGGGGGTGGGTGGGTAGAGGGGTAATTGGGTGACAGGCATTAGGGAGGGCACTGGGTGTTCTATGTGATAAATTATTGAACTTTACATCTGAAACTAATGATATAAGTTGGCTAATTGAATTTAAATTAAAAAAAAAATAGACACCCTAGGTTCCAGTAATTAGAGGGATCTGCAGGAGGATTGGATGCAGAAGAGGAACATGAGGAGGTGCCTAAGCCCAGAGAGCTAGATCAGTTGGCAAGTGTGGAAGCCTCTGTTCTGGGGATCATGGTGTTCAGCACCAAGCATGATTAGCATCCAGGGGCAGGTAGCATTAGGAGTGGGCTTTTACTGTAACTACCTGCAATATACATAGTTGGATGCTCATTCTGGCTATGAGGTTCCTTGTCAAATGACATCTATACCTGCTCTTCAGGCTCTCCTAAGATACATTGAGGTACCTAATATCCTTTGATAAATTCTGTTGCGCACACGCCAGCCAGTGTGAATTGTGTTAACAACTGAAAATCCTGACTGATAAAAAGGGTAATCGTGTAGTCTTTTTGTTCTGTGATTCTTACCCAACTTATCTCTGTACTATATAATATGTTTTCATGGCTCACAGAATTGTAAAATTGAGCTAGAAGAAATCTTAGAAAACCATTCAGTAACGACCTCACCACCTGCCATTTCACAGATAGGGAATTGTAATTAGAGAAAGGTGAAATGACTTGAGTGGTAGGTCTGGATTCGGAGTCAAACACAGGTCTTCCTGATCTCAGTGTGGTGTTTATTCCAGGGTTCAGTCGCTAGGCAACACTCTCTACCAGACAGTATGCTAAGCTACAAAGAAAAGGATATGCTGGATAACCCAATGTAAGTGCATTAAGAAGTCTTTGAGAATGCTTTAAGTAAAGCATCCTCCTAAAAGAATATAAATTGTCTTGGTCCAGTACTATCCCAACTTCAATATTTTAATAAGCACTTTAAAAGTACATTTTACCCCAGAGCTCTCAAAATGTTGAATCACAAACCTACCGCTTCAACAATGACAAGTGACAGCTTATCAAGTGTAGCAACCTGCAATCATCTCCGAAATTACTCCTAGTTTTCCAAATTAAACTCTGTAGTGCATTCATACTATGTGCAAAGGATATAGAGTGATTGATTGACAAATTTATGGTGGCAAATCTTAATTGCAGGTTCATTCCAAGTTAACGGCTAATCTACTTAACTACTTAGTAATTTGCATCATACATGCCTCACTATTTTCCTATTTATACTTAATAAAACTTGATAAATTTATTCATGCTCATTGTTAGAAATTATGGAAGTAGAAAAAGCAAAAATACTAAATCCATCCTGTTGTATAATCTCATTTCTCAAACTGGTATGGATCTTTCCTGACAACATATAATCTCTAACTACCTGGATATCACCTCAATGACGGGAGTTAGTCTCCTCTTGTGCTTCTCTAAAGGTTACATTCCTCTAGTGTATTAGGGCAAAAAAAAACACTTCTCCCCACTGAAACCTACTTTTTTCCTTGCACCAGGCTCTGAAAATGTATATTGTAGTTGGTTCTGGCCCTCTATTCACTTGACTTTCAGGCACTGTCGGGGACCTGAGGCCTTCCACTTTCCTTTGTCTGAGCTGGTTAGTGCCATTCTGACCTTAGAAGTAGGGCAGGGAAGACCACACTTCTGTGCCCAATTCTAGCTTCTAATTCCCCATTCTACTAGTGTCACAAGGGTGTGTCCTGTGTGACAGAGCTTTGGAAAGTTTTGGGACAGTTCAGAGATTACATTATAGGAAGAAAAAACCCTTAAAACTGTATCCTAGGGGTGTCTGGGTGGTGTAGTTAAGTGCCCGACATTTGGTGTTGGCTCAGGTCGTGATCTCAGGGTCATGACCTCCAGCCCCTTGGCAGGCTCCCCACTCACTGTAGAGTCTACTTAAAACTCTCTCTCCCCCTCATGTGCATTCTCTGTCTCTCTCTCTCAAATAAACAACTTTAAAAGAAAGAAAAAAAAAACTATTCTAAATGTAGTTTCTCCCAGAGTCTGAGAAGATGTGAAATTTGTAACAGGGTCATCTCCCAGTGTTGCATTCTTGATTCATATTCTCCCTCTCCCAGTCTGTCTTCCAGAGTCAAATCTTAAGAATAGTAAAGTTTAAGTCTTACTACATTGTAATAATTGGCAGAACCTTTCTCCCCTCCCCCAGTAGTTGTTTCCCATATAAAAGTTTGACAGCCCTTCTTCACCTTATAGCTATGTCTTTCAGAACACATGCCTCCAAAACTCTCTGTGACAGGGGGACAGAGCAGAGAGACACTCAAGGTCTTAACCTGCCTTTGCCCAGAGGGACTGCTTTTGCATTCTGTCACATTTCATTGGCCCTAACCGGCCGCATGTCCCCAATCTAATGGTAAGGGAGCCCAGAAAATGTAGTCTGTGTGTTGGGGAAAAGGAAGTAATGTAGCAAACTCTGCCATACTTATTAAAAAACAAACAGGCAACATAATCTGCAAATATCTTTTGCCCACGTAAACCTTACAGTATCATACACAGGGTTTTCAGTTCTTTTGTCAACTTTCTACTCTAGATTATGCCCAGGGTCCTAACAGCACATTTGTCTTGCTTTTTTAAAGTAACTTCTATGAAGGAAGGAAATTTTTCCTGCCCCTTTTTTCTCCTACTGCTGAATCTTCAGAGTCTAGAATGGTGCCTAGCAAGTAGCAGGATTTCAAGAAATGCTTATTGTTGAGTGAATATAAAACAGGGCCCATTAAAATCCTCTTTACAAAATCTCAGAATGAAAAAAAAAAGTCATTTCTGGAATGAAAAAAACAGCTATTCAAAAATCTTGCTAAACTTAACTGTCAATTTTATAAAATTGCTAATATTCAGTTATTTTTAATCTACAAAACTTAAAATTTTGTTTCAACTTTTACATAATTATATAGGTATGTTATATGAACAATGTTTTAAAAGCTACTTATTTCATGACACTACATGTCATGTGCACCATTCCGTGTCTATATGTCAATCACCTTATCTTTTGAAGGCAGCATTATATTTGATTGAATAGATTATGGCTTATTTATATAGTGTTTCTATTGAAGACCAGTTAAATGGTTTACAATTTTTCACTATTAGAAATGATCATGTAGGGCGCCTGGGTGGCTCAGTTGGTTAAGCGACTGCCTTCGGCTCAGGTCATGATCCTGGAGTCCCGGGATCGAGTCCCGCATCAGGCTCCCTGCTCAGCAGGGGGTCTGCTTCTCCCTCTGCCCTCTTCCCTCTCGTGCTCTCGGTCTCTCATTCTCTCTCTCTCAAATAAATAAAATCTTAAAAAAAAATGATCATGTAATAACAAACCTGTGTGTATGTGTGAGAGGGCACATATCACTTACATGAGCTTTTTGTTTGTTTTAGGAATAAATTTCTAGAGATAAAATTGCCAGACCAAAGTGACTTGACATTTTAAATTTTGACTGGCACTGCAAAATTTATTCTCCAAAGAGTTTGACAACATAACCCTTAACAGCAGTATTTGAGAGTGTATATATTGATCTTATTAAATGTCAGCGGGCATAATTCTAAAACATCGTATTGTTTGCCTCCCTGTTTCTTGACTATTAATGCAGTTGAGCGTGTGTTGAAATATTCACTACTTTGTGTTTTTTTAATACTCCGCTTCTATGTGGCATATAGGTACATCCTCTGAGAATCCATCATTAACCACCAACCCTATCATAGCAAAGGTTTGAGGCGGGACAGATTAATTTGGGTTAATCCGTTGAACCCACTTGAGAGGAAAGTTTTCTTGGTTCACCCAAGCATACCAGCCTGCCTCCCTCTACACTTTGCATGTCCATGTTGACCCTGAAATAATGCCAACAAACTGGAAATTTGGAGCCTTTTGTACTCATAGTAGGGTATACTTGAGCAGAAAAATCTCTAGAGGTTCCAGATGCTGCCCAGAGTTATAGTCAAGACAAGAAAACCCAACAAGAAGCAATATAATCAGCTGCAGAGTTTTCATGTCCAGGGAGTACATTTTGAAGGTAACTTTCAGAACATACTCAAGAGTCTCACTCCAGTTAAAAGAGACCAGTAGAAGGTAGATAGGTCTGTAGAATTTAATGGTATCTCCTGTGTTGCCCTGCTGAATCTGCCCTTGACAATGGTGGATCATCTCTCACAGTGAAGCTTAGTAGTTAAAAGCTTGGGCTCTAGGGACAGATTGTCTGGATTTAAAATCTGGCTCTCTTATTGATTAGCTATTCATGACCTGGAAAAGTGACCTCAGCTCATGGTGTCGGTTTTGTCAACTGTAAAATGAAGATAAAAGTACTTAGAGTTATTGTAGGAATTAAAAGTGATCATACTTGGGGCGCCTGGGTGGCTCAGTTGGTTGAGCAACTGCCTTCAGCTCAGGTCATGATCCTGGAGTCCTGGGGTCGAGTCCCACATCGGGCTCCCTGCTCAGTGGGGAGTCTGCTTCTCCCTCTGACCCTCTCCCCTCTCATGTTCTCTCTCACTCTCTTGCAAATAAATAAATAAAATCTTAAAAAAAAAAGTGATCATACTTCTAGAGTGCTTAGAGCAGTGCTTGGTGCACTGAAGTCAGTAAATGTTACTACTTTATTGAATGGTGTGGTAAGTTGCTTGGATTTTTACCACCATGTAGAAGCAAAAGAACTTTGTGTCCCTTACACACCAATGTACCAATTAAACTCTCCTAATGAGCACTGATAATTTAAATGATAGAAGCAAGAATATTTGAGCAAGCATTAGATACTGACGGGTAGCTGCTGTTGTTCCCAAAACACAGTCTGTATCCACATTCTTCCCTCTGCTCCCTCCTTTGTCCATCCTTTATTCCTAAACTAAAGTTCTGTTAATTTGCTATCTAGATGCTCATTTTCCTTCCCTTTTGTACTCTTTCCAACATGCTATAACAGATAGTATGTGGAGGGCCAAGGGAAGAAATGTCTTAGGAGAAAACATATGCTAAAATTTGCTCCTGCTAGCCCGAGTCTTTTTTGGGAAGGCACAGGTACTATGTTTATTTGATCGTCACTTATCAATTGCCTACCCCATGTACCAAGTTCAGTGCTGGGGACTTGGAAGGAATAAGAAGATTCCTACAATTTATTCCCTGCCTTCAGAGGAGCTCACAGTTTGGTGAAAGAGATAAACAAGGACAGCAACAACATGAAAATTTCCAAGAGGGGAGGAACCGGGGTAGGAGAATAGGGGGTTGGGAGGTGGATGCTGAGCCTGGAGCTGGAGTCTTGTTCTTCTCTGAGGGGAGCACCTGTTAGTCTAACCATTGGTTGTGGTCGTGCTTAGGCTTGAAAATGGGAGATTAGGTCCAATGGAGAAGTTGCTTAAATATATTTATTTTCACTTCTTCCCTGAGTCACTAGATGATTACAATAAAAAATTTAAAAAGGAAAAAAAAAGTAGAGTCATTAATCTCATTCCAGAGATAACCATGGATCACACCTTGATGAAATACTGTTTTTAATGTGTGTGTTGAAAATTTTTTAAATTACTTTTAAATTCCTTATGTTGAAGAACAGAAGGGCTAATTTTAGGGGCAACACAATATATGTGTTCTCATTTTCACCTAAATTTTTCCCTAACAAAATACCCTGATTGTTTTGCTATGCTATTTAAAAATTATAATTCTAATGGCTGTACAAAAGTCTACTGAAGATAAAAACTATCATTTATGTAATCCTCAATCACTGGAAATTTCATTGTCACCATTATGTCACATCAAAAACACCCTTAGTGTCTTTGATTATTTAGCAGCCTTATTTCCTCATGCTAAATTCTTAAAAGTGGAATTGCTGAGTCTGAAGTTCATCATTTTAAAGTCAAAACTTGATTTGTTATTAGAAAAGCTACCTTTTTTATTATGGCAAGATATATGTAACAAAATTTACCATTTTAACCATTTTTAAGTGTATAGTTCAGTGGCATTAAGTATATACATGGTTATGCAATCATCAGCACCATCCATCTCTAGAACTTTTCATCATCCCAAGAAAGTCTATATCCACTAACCAATAACTCCCCATTCCCCACACCCTCAGCTCTGAGTAATCTCTACCCTGCTTTCTAAATTTGCCTATTCTAGATATCTTATATAAGTGGAATCCTACAATATTTGTATTTGTGTGTCTGGCTTATTTCACTTAACATGTTTTCAAGGTTCATCCACGTTGTAGCATGTATCAGAGCTTTATAGGGCTAAATAATATTCCATTGTGTGAATATACTGCATTTGGTTTATCCATTCATCTGCTAATGGACATCTGGGTTGTTGAGCAGCCACTTTTAAACCATTGTGGACTGACTGCACTGACGAACAAAGTACTTTTTACAGTCATTTTTTCCACAACCTGCTTCATCTGTGTAGATGAGAGTGAAGAGCTGTCAAAGTTTACTCGTTAAGTCTATAATGGAGGCAAGCCAGTGACTGCAAATTGGCACAGGAGGTAACTTTTTCTTCAAGATAGAAATTCTACAATGCTATATATTAATCAGTGTACATCATGCTAAGTGTACTCTTAATCCCTTTCATCTATCTCACCCATCCCCCAACCTACCTCCAATCTGGTGACCATCAATTTGTTCTCTATATTTAAGAGTCTGGCTTCATTTTGTTTCTCAAATTTCCCATGAGTGAAATCATATGGTATTTGTCTTTGACTTATTTCACTTAGCATTATACCTTTTCGATCTATCCATGTTGTTGCAAATGGCAAGATTTCATTCTTTATGGTTGAGTAATATACCATTGTATGTATGGATATGTGTGGTATACATATATACCTCATCTTCTTTATCCATTCATCTATTGATAATATGCGGGTTGCTTCCGTAACTTCACTCTTACATATAATGTTGCAAAAAACATAGGGGTGCACATATCTTTTCAAATTAGTGTTTTCACATCCTTTGGGTAAATGCCGAGTAGTGGATTTACTGGGTAATTCTATTAAATTTTTTGAGGGACCTCCATACTGTTTGCCACAGTGGCTGCTTCAGTTTGCGTTCCTACCAACAGTGCATGAAATTCCTTTTTCTCCACATCTTCACTGACACTTATTTGTTGTGTTTTTTATTTTAGCCATTCTTTTTTTTTTTTTGGCATTTTTAAAATTTTATTTTATTATGGCAGTCACCATAAATTACATCATTAGTTTTTGGTGTAGAGTTCCATGATTCATTGTTTGCATGTAACACCCAGTGCTCCATTCAATACATGCCCTCCTTAATACCCATCACTGGGCTAACCCATCCCCCACCCCCTCCCCTCTAAAACCCTCAGTTTCTTTCTGAGTCCATAGTCTCTCATGGTTCATCTCCCCCTCTGATTCCCCCTCTTCATTTTTCCCTTCCTACTATCTTCTTTTTTTTTAAATTTATTTTAGCCATTCTGACAGACGTGAGGTGATAGCTCATTGTGGTTTTTGACTTGTATTTCCCTGATGATGAGTGATGTTGCACATCTTTTAACGTATCTATTGGCCTCTGCATGTCTTTCTTAGAGAAGTGTCTGTTCATGTCTTCTGTCCATTTTAAGTTTTTATTTTAATTCTAGTTAACACAGTGCTATTAGTTTCAGGTGTGCAGTATAGTGATTCAACAATTCCATACATCACCCTGTGCTCAGCACAGCAAGTGCACTCCTTAATCCCCATCACCTGTTTCACCCATCCCCCACCCACCTCTCCTCTGGCAACCATCAGTTCTCTATAATTAAGAGTCTGTTTCTCGCTTTGTGTCTCTTATTTCTTACCTTTAGTTGTTTTTTTCTTAAATTTCACATATGAATGAAATCATTTGATATTTGTCTGTCTCTGACTGACTTTAGCTTTATACTCTCTATCTCCATCTGTGTCGCTGAAAATGGCAAGATTTCATTTTTGTGGCTGAGTAATATTCCATTGTTTATATATTTCACATCTTTATCCATTCATCAGTGGACACTTGCACTCTTCCATATATTGGCTTCTGTCATTTTTAATTGGATTATGTTTTGGGTTTGAGTTGTATCAGTTCTTTATGTATTTTAGATACCCTTTATTGGAATTGTCATTAGCAAATATCTTTTCCCATTCAGTAGGTTGTCTTTTAGTTTTGTTGATTGTTTCCCTTGCTCTGCAGAAGCTTTTTATTTTGATGTAGTCCCAAAAGTTTATTTTTGCTTTTGTTTCCCTTGCCTCAGGAGACTTATCTAGAAAAAAGTTGCTATGACTGATGTCACAGAAATTACTGCCTGTGCTCTCTTCTAGGATTTTATAGTTTCAGATCTCACATTTAGGTCCTTAATCTATTTTGAGTTTGTGTATGGTGTAAGTCCAGTTTCATTCTTTTGCTGTCCAGTTCTTGCAACACCATTTTTTGAAGAGGCTTTTCTCATTGTATGTTCCTTCTTCGTCAAAAATTAATTGACCATATAAATATAGGTTTATTTCTGGGCTTTCTATTCTTTTCCATTGATCTATGTGCCTATTTTTAGGCCAGTACCATACTGTTTTGATTACCACAGCTTTGTAGTAGGACTTGCAATCTGGAATGGTGATACATCTAGGTTTGTTTTTCCTTTTTAAGATTTTTTGGCTATTTGAGGTCTTCTGTGGTTTCATACAAATTTTAAGATTCTTTTCTATTTCTATGAAAAATGTTGGTATTGTGTTAGGGATTGCATTAAATGTGTAGATTGCTTGAGTAGTATGGACATTTTAACAATATTTTTTCATTCCATGAGCATGGAATCTCTTTCCACTGTTTGTATTGTCTTCAGTATCTTTTATCAGTTTTTTATAGTGTTCAGAGTACAGGTCTTTCACCTCTTTGGTTATGTTTATTCCTAGGTATGTTATTTTGGGTGCAATTATAAATGGGATTGCTTTCTTAATTTATCTTTATTTTGCTTCATGATTAGTATATAAAAATGCAACAGATTTTTGTATATTGATTTTGTATCCTGTGATCTTAATGAATTCATTTATCAGTTTTAGTAGTGTTTTGGTGGAGTCCAGAGTTTTCTATATATAGTGTCAAATAGTGAAAGTTTTACTTCTTCCTTACCAGTTTGGATGCCTTTTATTTCCTTTCTCTTGTCTGATTGCTGTGGCTAGGCTTTCCAGTACTATGTTGAATAGAAGCAGTGAGAGTGGACATCCTTGTCTTGTTCCTGACCTTAGCAGAAATGCTCTGTTTTTCACCACTGAGTATGATGTTAGCTGTGGGTTTTTCATATATGGCCTTTATTACGTTGAGGGTTTTTTTTTTTTCTTTATCATGAATGGATGTTATACTTTGTCAAATGCTTTTTCTGCATCTATTGAAATGCTCATATAGTTCTTATCCATTCTCTTATTAATGTGATGTATCGCATTTATAGATTGACTTGGCAAACATTGAATCATCCTTGTATCCCAGGGATAAACCCCACTTGATTTTGGTAAATGGATTTTTTTTAACATATTGCTGGATTCAGTTTGCTAATATTTTGAGAATTTTTGCATCTATGTTCATCAGAGATCTTGGCCTGTAGTTCTTCTTCTCTGTGGTGTCTTTTTCTGGTTTTGGTATCAGGACAATACTGGCTTCATAGAACGATTTAAGTTTTCCTTCCTCTTCTATTTTTTGGAATAGTTTGAGATAGGTGTTAACTCTTCTTTAAACGTTAAGTAGAATTCACCTGGGAAGATGTCTGGCCCTGGACTTTTGTATGTTGGGATTTTTATGGTTGCTGATTCAATTTCATTGCTGGTAAATTGATCTGTTCAAATTTTCTATTTCCTACTGATTCTGTTTGGGGAGGTTATAGATTTCTAGGAATTTATTTCTTCTGTGTTATCTAATTTGTTGGCATACGATTTTTCATAATCTCCTATTTATAGCTCTGTGGTGTCAGTTATTTTTCTCCTTTCATTTCTGATATTTGTTTGAGTCCTCTTTGTTGTTTTTGGGGTGTGTTTGTGGGTTTTTTATTTTTTGATGAGTCTAGTTAAAAGTTTATCAATTTTGATCTTTTCAGAGAACTAGCTCCTGGTTTCATTGATCTATGGCCTTTTTAGTTTCTATTTTGTTTATTTCTGCACTAATCTTTATTATTTCCTTCATTTAATTGGTTTTGAGTTCTGTTTGTGCTTTTCCTAGTTCCTTTAGATGTAAGTTAATGTTGTTTATAAACCTAAACTTTCCTCTTAGAACAGTGTTTGCTGTATCCCAAAGATTTTGGACCATTGTATTTTCATTCTCATTTGTTTTCATGTAATTTTTTATTTCCTCCTTGATTTCTTGGCTGACCCATTCATTGTTTAACAGCATGTTGTTTAACCTCCATGTACGTGTATTCTTTCCATACTTTTTCTTGTGGTTAATTTCTAGTTTCATAGAATTGTGGTCAGAAAAGATGCATGGTTGGGCATGTGGGTGGCTCAGTGGTTAAGCATCTGCCTTCAGCTCGGGTCATGATCCCAGGGTCCTGGGATCGAGCCCTGCATCGGGCTCCCTGCTCAGTGGGAAGCCTGCTTCTCCTCTCCCACACCCCCTACTTGTGTCCCTCTCCCACCCTGTCTCTGTCAAATAAATTTTTAAAAAAATGCATGGTATGACTTCAGTCTTTTTTTAATTTGTTGAGACTTGCTTTGTGGCCTAATATGTGATCCATTCTGGAGAATATTCCATGTGCACTTGAAAAGAATGTGTATTCTGCTGTTGTAGGATGAAATGTTCTGGATATATCTCTTGGATCCACCTGTTCCATTGTTATTCAAAGCCTCTGTTTCCTTGTTGATTTTCAGTCTGGATGATATACCCATTAATATAAGTGGGGGTGTTAAAGTTCCCTACTATTATTGTATTACCATCACTTATTTCCTTTATCTTTGTTGTTAACTGCTTTATATATTTGGGTGTATAAATATTTAAAATTGCTATATCTTTTTGTTGAATTGTGCTGTTTGTGATTATATAGTGTCATTCTTTGTCCCTTGTTACAGCCTTGGTTTTAAAATCTCTTTTGTCTGATACATGTATTGATATCCTGGCTTTCTTTCCACTTCCATTTGCATGATAAATATTTTTCCATCCCTTCATATTCAGTCTACATGTGTCTTGAGGTCTGAAATGAGTCTCTAGTAGGTAGCATATAAATAGGTCTTTTTTTCCCCCATCTTTTGATTGGAACATTGATTTCATTTACATCAAAGAAATTATTGATATGTGTATATTTATTGCCACTTTGTTACTTGTTTCCTGGGTGTTTCTGTAGTTTCCTTCTTGCTCTCTTCTTTCAGATTAGTTGGTTTTCTTTAGTGAAATACTTGGATTCCTTACTCTTTATTTTTTGCATATCTATTACTGTTTTTTGATTTGTGGTTACCATTCAGTTTATATGTAATATCTTCGTCATATAGCAGTCTATATTAAGTTGATGGTCACTTAATTTTGAACCCCTTTTTTATTCCTCTCCCCTCCATGTTTCAGATATTTGGAATATTTTACATCTTTTTGTTGTTCTCTTGACTGATTTTTATGGATATACTTAATTTTTTTGCTTTTGCACTTGCTATTTTTCATACTTTCATGGTTTTTGTTTTCCACTCAAAGTTCCCCTTAACATTTCTTGTAAGGCTGGATTATGCTCATGAATTGCTTTAACTTTTGTGTGGGAAACTCTTTATCTCTCCTTCTATTCTGGATGCTAGCCTTGCTGGATAGGGTATTCTTGGCTACAGATTTTTCTCTTTCAGGACTTTGAATACATCGTGCACCTCTCTTCTTGCCTGCAAAGTTTCTGCTGAAAAATCAGCTCATAGCCTTATGGAATTTCCTTTGTAGGTAACTCTTTTCTCTTAGGACTTTTAAAATTCTTTATCAATTTTTTTTTTGCCCTTTTAATTACTATGTATCTTGGTGTGGACCTCCCTGGGTTGAATCTCTGTGCCTCCTGATTCTGGATCTCTGTTTCCCTCCCCATATTAAGGGTGGGAAACTACTATTTCTTCAAATTTTCTACCCCCCTTTCCCTCTCTTCTCCTTCTGGGATCCCTATAATGTGAATGTTATTACACTTGATGGTGTTGCTGAGTTCTCTAAGTCTATTCTAATTATGTAGTATGTTTGTCAATCACCTGTTCAGCTTGATTTTTATTTCCATTACTCTATCCTCCAGGTCACTGATACATTCCTCTGCTTCCTGTAGCATATTATATATTCCTTCTATTGTATTTTTAATTTTATTTATTGAGTTCTTCATCTTTTTTTACTTCATTGTTTTTTACTTCTTAAGGGTCTCACTGATGTCCTCCACTTTTTTATCAAGTTCAGTATCTTTATTACCATTACTTTAAATTCTTTATCAGGCATATTACTGATGTCAGTTTCATTTAGCTCTCTTGCTGTGATTTAGCTCTTTGCTGTGTCCTATTCTTCCATTTGGGATATACTCCTCTGTCTCCTTGTTTTGTCTAACTCTTTGTGTCTGTTTCTGTGTGGTAGAAAAGTTAGCTACATCCTCTGCTCTTGCAAGTAGTAGCTTTATGAAGAAGAGGTCCTGTGCCCTCCAGTGCAATGTCCCCTGTTCACCAGAAACTGACACTTCAGGGGTGTCTCTTATGTCTGTTGCATGTGCCTTACTATTGTGGCTGAGCCACTTTGTCCTTCAATCCAGTCATCTACAGTGGCTATCTTTGCCTGTTGTAGGCAGTGTTTGGCCCTATGGTGTTAGTGGGTCTATCTCGGGCCACTTTGGCTTAAGTGAGTCAGACAAGGCATTTGCCAGAGCTATGGTAGCACCAAACTGTAGGTCACTCTCCCTGTATTGTCCCCTGAGAGGCTTTCATTGGTAGGCAGGGTTTGCAGTCAGTGTCTGCCCCCAGGCCACTGCTGGAGCTGCAGTTAGACCTAGGGTGTGTGGTTATCATTCTCTCTCCCTAGGACAGAAGTCCCTTTGTAGTGGCCCTGGCCTCTTTTGGGACTGCTTGCACACTGCCAGGCTTGTGGTACCACTTTGGATGGACTCCTGCCAAGGGTATGTTGGATAGGGCACGTTCACAGGAGAACAGAGGGATGGGGCACACATCCAGCAAGGTCCACATGGGTCTGCTGTGTAGAGGAGCTGCAGCAGCATGAGAAAACTGCCAAGACCAGATGGAGGGGGTGTGCTGTTAGCAAACTAGGTAGAGTATTGCACTGTACTGGTTACCCCAGTGTCCACGTATCTAGCCTGGGGGTAGGGGAAGGAAATGGTGCCTGTCAGTTCTTTTGTGCTTGTAGAAGTCTCCCAAAGATCTCTGCCCCTCCAGCACATGCTCTGAAATTAGTAAAGAAATCTTATGTACCCCAGGCATTTTTCAAATGGTTGCTTCTGTATTGTATCTCAGTGGAGCTTTTTGTTGGGCTGTGTCTTTAAGGGTGGGGACTCAGTTTTCTATACCCTATGGCTGTCCCAGAGCCAAGCCTGCTTATTTTTTTTTCTTTTTTTTTTTTTATTCTTATGTTAATCCCCATACATTACATCATTAGTTTTAGATGAAGTGTTCCATGATTCATTGTTTGTGCATAACACCCAGTGCTCCATGCAGAATGTGCCCTCCTCAATACCCACCACCAGGCTAACCCATCCTCCCACCCCCCTCCCCTCTAGAACCCTGTTTGTTTTTCAGAGTCCATCGTCTCTCATGGTTCGTCTACCCCTCCGATTTCCCCCGCTTCATTCTTCCCCTCCCGCTACCTTCTTCTTCTTCTTTTTTTTATTTTTCTTAACATATATTGCATTATTTGTTTCAGAGGTACAGATCTGAGATTCAACAGTCTTGCACAATTCACAGCGCTTACCAGAGCACATACCCTCCCCAGTGTCTATCACCCAGTCACCCCATCCTTCCCACCCCACCCCCCACTCCAGCAACCCTCAGTTTGTTTCCTGAGATTAAGAATTCCTCATATCAGTGAGATCATATGATACATGTCTTTCTCTGTTTGACTTATTTCACTCAACATAATACCCTCCAGTTCCATCCACGTCGTTGCAAATGGCAAGATCTCATTCCTTTTGATGGCTGCATAATATTCCATTGTATATATATACCACACCTTCTTTATCCATTCATCTGTTGATGGACATCTTGGCTCTTTCCACAGTTTGGCTATTGTGGACATTGCTGCTATAAACATCGGGGTGCACGTACCCCTTCGGATCCCTACTTTTGTATCTTTGGGGTAAATACCCAGTAGTGCAATTGCTGGATCATATGGTAGCTCTATTTTCAACTTTTTGAGGAACCTCCATCAAGCCTGCTTATTTTTAAAGTTCCAAGTGCTAAGCCCCACTGATGGTAAGAACTCATGAGTTAGGCCCCTCTGGTTTTCAAAGCCAAATGCTATGGGGATTAATCTTCCCAGTGTGGGTCCCCCATGCCTGGTGTGGGGTCTACTCCTCTCCCTCCCTCCCTGTGGCATCCCTCCCTCCCATGGGCAGTCCCACAGGTCAGTTTGGCTCCCAACCTTGTCTCCACCCTTACTACTGTCTTTGATGTTGTCTCTTCTTTACATCTAGATGGAGGGAGTCTGTTCTGACAGTCTTTGGGCCATTGTCTGGGTTATTTACACTGATCTGGGTGTTATATAAGTGTATCCATGGGACCAGATGAGCCTAGGATTCTCCTACTCTGCTGTCTTTCCTAGAAGACTCCTCCATCAGGTAATTTGTTTAAAAGCCCTTGATCCAACTAAACAAAACTTGAAGGAAGAAATAAAAAAGCCTGATTAAGGAAATATTATTGATGATATGTGATTAAAATAGAGGAAATACATAGACCTTTACCAAAAGAATGATGTACATTTTGGCATATTTCAGATATTGTCTGTTTCATAGATGTATACTGGAGCCTAATCAATTTTGATAGAAACCAAAAAATTTAGCTTGAATCAAAAGAACTAATAAACTCCAGTTAAAGTACTAGAAGTATTTGTATCATATAATAACCTCTTCCAAAGCTTCCAATAGATATTGCTGGCAAAATGTTGATAGCTGTTGAATGACAGGTATATAGTGGGCTTGTTGTACTATTCTCTCTACTTTTTGTGTATGTTTGAAATTTTCCATATTAATATTTTTGTAAAGATTAAAAAAATATTTACATGACCTTGGGCAACATACTACCAATACCACCTTGCATGGAAAATCATGCAAGTGTTGATTCGTTGGAAAACCAGTGTGTTGCAGCAGTCTTACTATGACTGACAACTTTGCTATGATTCTGGTTTGGTATCCAAGTCTTTTTCTTTTCTGTGTCAGAGATTGTAACAAAAAATAGCTACCCCCCAAAGCCTTGACATGTGTGCTCAGACCTGGCATGCTCTATTGAACTGAGAGCTGAAACCTAACATTTCCAAAGCACCACTGACAGCAGAGTCCCAAATAAACTATCTTGGTTAGTTTGTGAGCCTACAAAGGTTTTGCAAATGTGTACGTGAACCAAATAAACAGTACCTGACTGTTTAAAAACAGAATTCTAGGGCATCCATTATATATCATTTTAAAATATACTTAGCTTTTATTTTTGTTTTTTATGTATATTTTATTTTTATTTTTTAATTTTTTTATTATGTTAGTCACCATACATCATTGGTTTTTGATGTAGTGTTCCATGATTCATTGTTTTCGTATAACACCCAGTGCTCCATGCAGTATGTGCCCTCCTTAATACCCATCACCAGGCTAACCCATCCCCCCACCCCCTCCTTTCTAAAACCCTCAGTTTGTTTCTCAGAGTCCATAGTCTCTCATGGTTCATCTCTCCCTCCAATTTCCACCCCCTTCATAAAATATACTTAGCTTTTAAATGTTTAACAGCTTGAAAAGTTGGTAGGTTTGAAAACTGATGTTCTTCATCACAGGGCAGGCAAAGTAAAATGTGTTTGAGTAACTTTTTTTTTTCTGTCAAGTCCTCACCTAGTCATGTACCTTAAATTATATTCTATTACACAGGAGATGGAAGTGCTAATTTGAAGGACATAACAACAATACAATTAAAATTATAAGTGATGCCAACTTCTGCTAATATTTAGAACTCTTGGAAGGATGTGATACAGTAGATGGAAGTGATAGGTAAAGAAAATGTCAGCCTTTTATTCAGCAATTTAGTGGACTTGAAATAGGTTGCCAAAAGACCAAAGGTGTACCCTGGCATGTTTGGAGCCAACACTTGGACTGGTATTTTAAGTGGGAGACTGTACAAAAACCAAGACAGATGCTGAGAAATCACCAAAAAAAAAGGACACCCTCTATACATTCATGTAGTGAGTATTGAAGTTAGGGAACTTATAGCCAATTAGTCCTTTGTGTTGCATGGAGAATTTGTTTTATGTGGAGCATTAGAGCATTGTCCTTTGTCAAAGAAAGGGGCATAGTCTCTGCCTTCAAATTCATCTGCAAGTAGAGAAATAAGTTTTGGAATGATGAAAAACTGCCAGTTGAGATACACACAGGGTTGTCTTTGGACTTGAGGCCATATAAATTATGGGAAGATTTTCTTTAGGGTTGTGTTAGAATTTAAGATTTCAAGTGCTATAAACCCTGTACTAGCCTAGGTAGAAAACATTTGGCAAATTCTAAAACAGAAAAGACCGGGGTGGAACTGACTTTGATGTGTAATCTCTCTCTCTCTCATCATTTTTTTCTTGGAGGGTGTGGTAAGATATATGTATCATAAATCTCATAATTTTAAGCATTCAATTCAGTGACTTTAAATATGTAAACATTGTTCAACTGTTACAACTAACCACTTCCAGCCCTTTTTCCTCATCTCAAACAGAAAAACCTGTACCCATTAACAACTGCCCATTCCTCACCTCCCCCATCCCCAGATAATCACTATTCAGCTTCCTATCTGTATAAATTTACCTATTCCAGGTACCTCATATAGGCAGAACCATAAAATATTTTTTGTGTGTCGGGCTTATTTCACTTAGCATAATGTTTTCAAGGCTCATCCGTGTTGTAGCATGTATCAGAGCTTCATTCCTTTTAAGGCTGAATAAAAATCCATTGTAGGTGTACACAACATTTTGTTTATTCATCTCTTGGTGGACATTTGGGTGTTTCCATCTTTCGGCTGTCATGACTAATGCTGCTGTGAACATTGGTGCACATGTATCTGTTTGAGTCCCTACTTTGACCTCTTTTGAGTATATATGGAGTAGAACTGCTGAATCATATGGCAATCCTGTTTAACTTCTTGAGGAATTCCTTCTCTTTCGTGTTTGCTTCATGCTCTTAGAAGAACATCTCTACAGGGATCTATAAGTCATGACTTCCAGCAGCTCCAGGGTTACATACAGTATTGGGACCAGAGAGGAGAGAACTATCTCGCCCTAACTCAAGGTCCAAAAACCTGGAAAGGAGACCTACTTGGCTAATTTGGCTTTTACATCCTATCTGAAACAGTCACTATTGAAGGACAGAGGTGGTGTATAGGTGAATGATTGGACACTGCAATGAGTAGACTAGGTAGAATCTGATTCCCAGCCCTTAGCTGGGGAAGTGGAGTCATGTAAGAGAATGACAGTTCCCATCTGGGGCATGTGTCTAAATCTGTGAGGAGGGAAGTATGATCCCCCAAAACAGGAAGAGGGGCAGTCCTGACATGGAAACTGGACAAGACTTTGTGAGCTAAGGGATTCCAAAACTAGAAATGTTGAAATGGTTGTATTTTGTTACTATGCTTTGTGGTTAACATAGTCAGGATAGGTACACACACACACACACACACACACACACACAGAGAGAGAGAGAGCGAGAGAGAGAGCGAGAGAAAACTGCAGGAGACAATTTAGGATGTTTCATGTAACAGTCCTTAGGAAATCTCTTTGAACACTTGTTTAACATGCCTAACAGCATTTTTTTTCAGTAGAAAATCCTGTGAATATCACTTCATATAGATAAATAGTTGAGGGTTGAATTTTTAAAAAATTATGCTTCCAATATGCACTTATTTTCCATCTTTAGTGCCATCACTGACACATTCTAAACTACATTAGAGCAACAGAGAATAAAACCTGCTTACTTTTAATCTACTTGTTTGATTTCTACTTTTAGCTGTGCCTTGGATTCAAATTATGTCAAATAGATAGAAAATGTCTGCAAATATCCATGGAAAGTTACATTACTAGCAATTTCTTAACTCCTCCTGGGTTTGGAACACAAGCTAAGAGTCGCTGTATGACTTATTCAGTTCCATCAAATCAAATTAGTAAACTATTGATCAAGATTCATGATTCTTATGCTTTTAAAACTTGTATTTTTTATATTTAGGCATCCAGCAACAGAGCTATCTTCTCTAAATATATAATACAAGTCCAAGGATATACCTATTTCTTCAGTGTCTCATCCCAAATAATGCTTCACTTAGCATAACATTTTCGAGGCTCATCCATTTCCTCTCATAATTAAACTATTGTACTATTTCCTGTTCATTTTTTTATTCATTCTGCATCCTGCATTTTCCATTTTAAGCATTAGTTTTATGCTATCATTCTGTCACCATCCATTTCCTGTCTTTTATTCCTCTCAGAGGTCATTCCCTCTGTATCTTCTACCCACATAATTAAGAAGCCTCAGATTCAAAAGAATGTTTTGATCGTATGCATTTATTGTCATAGTTGATTACTACTTTTTCATAAAGGAAAGGGGAAGTTAATATGGTTGAGAGAAGGAAAGCAAAGAGACCCAAATTGAGCATGACCATTCATTTCCTCATAAAAACAATATTTAATACAGCTATAAATGGACTTACAGCATTAAATTAACATTTTATACATTATGGTGTCTCTCTCTCTTCCTCCAGCTCTAATTCTCTCTCTCCCTCCCCACTATCTTCCTTCCCTCCTCTCTCCCCAAATGCAAACCCTTAAATCTGCTAGAAAAGAGAATTTATCTTTTTAAGATGATTATCTAAGTTTCTTTAAACAAAGCAGATACCAAATGAAGGATTGATTGAGTCTGTCTTTTTTCCTTGGAGTTTTGTCTGAAAAGGAGATGTGCTTTTGTTGCCCTGGATTTGGTTAGAAAACCACACACTGCTGCTATCATCAGACTCACCCATCAATTTTCTGGTAGAATAGGGAAAGCTGTCTTTGGAGAAAGATGCACAGGGCAAGTGAAGGATAGTTGTAAAGCAAGGGGGCATATAAAGGACAGAGAAAGACTTTTAGAATTTTTAAGCACTTATGCTATCTGTCTCAGTATCAAGAAATTTCAGCATCCTTTTAAAAATTTTTTTATTGTTATGTTAATCCCCATACAGTACATCATTAGTTTTAGATGTAGTGTTCCATGATTCATTGTTTGTGCATAACACCCAGTGCTCCATGCAGAACGTGCCCTCCTCAATACCCATCACCAGGCTAACCCATCCTCTCACCTCCCTCCCCTCTAGAACCCTCAGTTTGAGGTTCCTCAAAAAGTTGAAAATCAGCATACTTTTAAGTCATCAATTTGAGTGTTAGTAACTAATTCTGTTGCTTCTCTTTCTCTCTCTTGTTCTCATTAGTCCCTTTTTTCACCCTAGGCGAACCTCACTGATTCTATTGATTTTCTTCTCACCAACTAATTGTAACGATTTTGAAATGTTTATTCCAAGTTGGCATCCTGACCTCTATCTATTTTTCCATCATGACCTACTGCTCATCACCCTTTTCCAATCCAGAAGCTCATATTAGGCTATCTTTCTAAAGGCTTTGCCTCTCCCATACTGAAGTCAGACCAGCTTCTTGTCATACAGTGCACCAAAGGTTCCCATCGTCTGAGGCCCATCCTATTGGAGAAGAATCTCCTTTGCAAAAATGGGAAAATAATTGTCCAGATGCCAGTTGTTCACACACTTGGTGGAAGCTATGAACTTGAGACTTCTCTTGAAAATTTAATACAAGGCCTTTAACATTTTTAATGGGTTCCATTTCCTACTCTTTTCATTATTTCTGTCTCTTTAAAGCTTCTCATTTTTCAAGATAAAGATCTAAAGCCAGACACATCACACTAATAAGATTCTGGCCAGTGTAGAAATGATGAGAAGGTTTCCACAACACTTAAGTGCTTATCTTTTACCGTATTCTGTCATGAATGCTTTCTAAAACATTACAGGAAACCCAGGTTTGTGAATTCCAGTACTCCCGGTCATATGATTCCTTCTGGACTCCCCAGACATCCACTTCCAGAGAGGCTGTTGGCCTTTGACTGTCCTGTGGTCTTTTTTGCCTCTTCAGAAAAGGGTTTCCTGTAGCTGGGCATAGAGAGAGAACAAGGTATTTCCCCCACCACCCTTCATTGGCCAGTTTGAAAGGGAACTTGAATTATAAGGTATCCACAGACTTGGAAGGGTGGTAAACAGGACTGGCCTCATAATTCAAAACATGGTGCAAAATGAAAATGCAGGACCCCTTGTTCAAAAATTAAGAATTTCAAGATGGTGACAGCAGAGTATTGAGCCAAGCATGGGGCCCTTCTAAACACAGGTGACCAAACAGGTTATGTGCTCATGGAGTCAGTCCTGGTAGTGAGGAACTACTGGTAGAAGATAAGGGGTATCACACTTTGCCTTTTCCTGGTCCTCTAGATACAACTCATTTGTGAAGGATGTGTGAATGAACAAAATTTCCTGATACTAGTATATTAAAATGTATTCTCCCAATATGTGAGATATGTATAGGATTTCTTTACTCATTCATTTCATTGTGTGGTTCCCTTTCTTTTTATCATAGCCAGTAAGATATTTTCCTTCTGTCCTAGCATACTGACATGAATTTACTTTCATTGAATTTTTATATTATGAAATATTGTTTTTCCTAGAAATACACATTGCACAAAGGCAGTGCATGGAATATGTGTGGATTATCTATTATAAGGCTTTTGGATGTGAATATGTATAAAATACAGTCCTTGCCCTCAGGGGCTTTCTGCTTGAGGAGATAAGGCAAAAATAAACAAAGACCTAAATAAACATTACTTTAAAATCTCTATAGAAGACAATTTTTTGGCACGTAGAAGTAGTGATGTTGCACTGACTTTGTCCAATTCTCTTTGAATTCTGTTGTGATTTGCTGGGATAGGGTGAGGCCAACTCCTTCCTAAGCACTATTTTGTGCTTAGTCCTTTGTTCTTAGGTAGGCAGTAAATAACTTAGGGATCCGTTCTTATACTCATTCAGTACCTCTACCTGTCTTATCATAGTGCAGAACTAAAATACCAGCTAGTGTCATGGAACAGAAGAATCACTACATTAGGAACCTAAAGATTGTGGTTAGTCTATCTCACTAGCTAATGGAGCTTAGGGCACATCTCCTTTTATGCTTTTCAAGCCTTCATTTTCTCATCTGCTAAAGTGAGGTTAGTAATGTCCTCCTGGCTCAGTTAGCAAACTTACTATGAGTATCAAGTAGAATCAATTCAGTATGCATATTTAGGGTTTTTCCTTCTATAAGTGATACCATCTGAGAGATGCAGTCATTACCAGACAGGGTCTCTGCCCCCAGGGACCTTATTTATAATCTATCAGAGAAATAAGTACAGAAAACAAAAACTAGAAGTGGAAAATAATAAATCCTGTAAGAGTTTAGATGGGCGGGGGGCGCCTGGGTGGTTCAGTCGGTTAAGCATCTGCCTTTGGCTCAGGTCACAATCCTAGGGTCCTGGGATCAATTTCCTCATCAGCCTCCCTGCTCAGCAGGGAGTCTTCTCCTTCTTCCTCTGTCCCTGCTCGTTCTCTCTCACGCACGCACTCTTTCAAGGAAATAAAATCTTTAAAAAAAAAAAAAAAAAAAAAGTTCAGACTGGTTAACAAATTCAGATTAGGGAAGTATAAAAGAGGATTATTGGAGTTGGAGCCTTGGGTAGGTTTATTTTTAAGGTGGAGGGCCAAGAAAACCTATTACAACAAATGGGAAGAATATTAGCAGGGTTTTGAAAGAGTGCAACATTTGAAGAACCCAAAAGATGATAATTTTGACTAAAACTTAAGGACTGTGAAAGGAAGAGAAAGTTAGGTCCTGGAAGGCCTTGACCATTGACCTCAAAGTCAGTTTTTCAGCATACAGTATAGAGCCTTTGGAAGAGTTTGGAAAGAGAGAAGTATTATCAGATCAATTGAGATTTTGTATGTGAACACAATGTTAAAACAAATGAGGTTATGATATAGTAAGCATTCAATAAATTCTCACATCCTGCTTGATGAATTGTGTTTACTCATGATATCAATGTACCAGTTGACAGTACCAGCCTAATGTTCCCTGAGATATAGTATCTACACCTGACAAATAGTATAGCTTTTAATTCTGCCTTTCAAAGGGTAGGGGGAAAAATCAATCTCACTTGCAATTCCAATGGCAAGAATAATAGAAAATAACCCATGTGTACAAAAGTCTTGTAAATGCCAGAACCTTGGGAACTTCACTAATGTCATCATAAAATTATTTCAAAGGTGGCTGAGCCAAAGTTATCACTGAGTATAATGACTAATAATAATACAATAATAAGAAAAACAGTTCACTTCTGTGGGTTACTTGCTATTTGCCAGGACTCTATAACTGCCTTAATTACATTATTAAATTTAGTCTTCACAACATTTCTCTAATATAGATTTTATATTCTCTTTACAGGCAAGCGAAATGATATTTAGGGACAGTAGGTAAATTGACCAGGATCACACAGCTATAAGGCATTGGTGCTGATTTTGCAGGCTAAAGTGTTTTATAATCCAGAGCCTGAGCTCTTCACTACATTGTTTTAATTTTTATTCCGTTTCCTAACTTTTCTACAATGAACATATATTACTCATCTATTTAAATAATTAACTCCTCTCATTTCGTAAAAAATGTTTTTGAAGATTTTATTTATCCTTTTATTTGAGAGAGGGATTGAGAGCGAGAGAGAGAGCAAGAAAGAGCGCATGCCAGAGGAGGAACAGAGGGAGAAGAGAGAATCTCAAGCAAACTCTGCACTGAGTGTGGATCCCGATGTGGGGGATCGATCTCATGACCCTGAGGTCATGTCCTGAGCTGAAATCAAGAGTCGGACACTTAACTGACTGAGCCACCCAGATGCCCCTCACATCATTTTTTTTAAATCCCTTTAAAGAACAAGATTTGCCACCAATCTAATCCTGATTATAGCTTCTGTTTGCACATTTTCAGGTTGAGTTTTGTCAAGATGGAAGAATCTTTTCATTTTCTTAATCATGTGTGCCAAGACATTTTGAATCTACCCTAATGAGATACTTCTAAGTTATTCTTCTTCTCTGTGGCTCTGACTCCAAGTCTAAGGTGCAATAATAAAAAAAAATATTTAATCTTAGCTTTTGTAGAAATGTAAGATAAGCCTGATTCCAATGGAAATGTGGTTCTAGTGTGATGGTGACAGGGACACCAACCTACATCAGACACCCTGCTGTCCATTACCTGAGTATAGATAATAGGAAAGGGATATCCTGTCTTTTCTTCTCAACATTACTCACATTCATCAGGTCTTCCTGGCCCTTCCATGGCGTTGAGGCCCCAGGAGGAAGTGGGGGCGCAGCTAACACACAAAAGTCTTCCTCACTAGGGATCATTGAATGACAGAGACAGATGCTACTTCAGGAATGGTCTCATCAATTACAGAGAGGGAAGCAAAGTGAATTGGTCAAGGTCTCCCAGTGAATTAAAATTTTAACAACTGTTCTTCTATAAACTGCAAAACTATTCAGAAAATAAACAGACAAGTGCACATACATGGTAGGGAACAGGAAAGTGAAAGAGTCAAGAGTCATGAAAAGTATTTTAATATGTGTAAAATGAATTCAACTCATTGATGTTTCATTCAGTTTGTGTATATTTTATAAAATCTTATTTTGAAAAAAGTTTCCATTTCTAAACATACAAAGGCTAGTGCTGGTGTATTCAGCTAGGATGGAAGATGTTTTTAATCCCCAAACTTTGAATTTAAAAACCTGCTTTAAATCACCTGAATGTGCTTGTTTTGCTTCTGTTCAGAGTCAACGTCTTTATTCACCCATCAGTCTCATTTGGTGGGCAAGCTGTCTTTGGAATCTTCCTCCTCACCAACTGTCTCATTGATTGTCATTTGAGTCTGTTAGTCATACGTCCTTGGGTGAATGGTGGGTGGCAATTAGCAGCCTCTCTTCAAGGTACCGCCTGGTGCACGGGGCCTCCTTGTCACTTTGTTCAGAAAATGGCTAGATAAAAATTGTCATTTCTAGTGATCTGCCTTTCTGAAGATAGAATTGGCATCTCCTCTCTGATTATGCTCATTAAAAGTTGTGTTGTCAGCTTACCTGGGAGAAGTGGCACTCTCATTAGGCATGTGATTTGTTCCTGTAACATTCATTAAAATCTAGTTTCAGCTGGAAGAAGTAGCAACTCTTTTAAAGGACATACCAGAGAAACAGATGTGGAATCTGTAGGTAGCAGCTGTTGGAAAAAAAGAAAGTAAAGCTTAGCAGCATCTAACAAAGAAAGAACACTTGAAATCTGAAAATACTTTGGAGCTCAAACTGGTTCCTAACTCATTGTTGGCATTCTTATCCTAGAGAATTATTGACTGTTAGACATCAGCAAATAATTTTCAGATTCATATGAAAAACATTTTCTGAAATTAAGGCTTTTAGGTGTGTCTATAGCTCTCTGATTTTTTAACAAGAGTTAAAGTAAAATGGGTTATTTCCACTGTTATCAGGAACAACATAAGATGTCTAGGGCGATATTATCAGATCCACTCACTACTTAGACTGGAATATCTTCTATACCATCCATTAGTACTCAAGAATCACAATAGTCCCCTAAATCCTGGCCCTGGAGAGAGGGAACTGATCTGCTCTTCCTTCTTTTCAACTTGCTTTCTCCTCTAAGGACTTAAGGCAGAGCCTTAACAAGTCTAGAACTTCCCCACCAATCCCTAGTCAACCCCTACTCTATACTTGCATGGTTAGAATGATTCCTTGGTAATTTGGTGTTTAGAGATCTAGCTGTTGAGTAGAACTTGAGAAGTGATTAATAAGTAGCTGTGTGGTTTTAAGGCCCTGTACAAAATTGACTAAATTCTTATATCTTTCCCCCACTTATTTCCAAAACTTTGTTCATTGCATTTTACATTTTGCTGGTCGGTGGTTGATGATGATCTCATTTTGTGTGTTAGATATCATCCTAAAAATTCTTTCTGTGGGTTAAGCCATGTTTCTAATTGAGGATATTAAAATTCTGAGCTCATTTCCCAAAGAGGAAAATGATAGCACAAATGACTTAAAATCCCAAAGTTAAAGAAACATTCTGGTTTTGTGTGAATTATGTGTATTTAACTCAAAAAAGTAATAAAATGACAAGTCAGCCTTTATTATAATTGTATATTCATTTAAAACTGCTGCAGACACACCAAAACACAGATTATAGCATATATATGGGGCTGTTTGGAGACAGTATATATCCCTGAACTTACAATATATCATTCATAATATGCCACTCTCCCTGGATAGGTTTCTTGATGGGAGGTACCATGTCACAGACATTTTTGTATTTAGACTCTTGAAGATATTTCCGTGGTAGTAGGAAACAAGGATTTAAATTAGAGAATTATACAAACTTGTGATATTCAGACATGCTGGCTTCATTTCACTAAAATCTAGATTATATCCCCACCCCCATATTTCACTTACATCGTACCTTACCACTGCGGTTACCATGTCTGATTATTCTTTACAGAGGAGACTCTCACATTCAATCTTTAAGAGAATGGAAAGTAACTGGTGAGAAAAATCTGCCTGCTCTGATGGTTACAGTTCATATGTTTTAAAAGCCTTATGGGATGCTTACAAAGCCCCATTGGGCTTGTCACTATGCTGTTGGCAAGCTTCCCGCTAGGGAGCATTTTTCTCCTCGCTGGTTCTCTAGGGGGCTACTGGAGTGGGGGATGGGGGGGGGCAGAAGCTGTGGGGCCTGAGGTAGTCGACTCCATTCTGGGATGGAATAACCTAAAGTACACTATTACCCCAACTCAGGATTCATGGGGCTGTGTTTTTGCAAGACTATAATTGCCTTGCTGTTCATTCAAGATCCTTGCAAAGCTGAAAAAGCACATTTTTTGAACAAACACTTTCTATCAATGCTGAATCCTTGTGCATTTAAAAGGAAAGACCGTCATCTTATGTGGGATTTAAGAATCATTGGATGGTTCACCAACGGAATTTAAAGAAGCAACTTATTTTTTTAACTTCACCAACATTTTCTTATTTTCTCTGAAACTCATCTGCTATTGGTATTTCTCACAGTGAGCATGCCTTGACTCAAAGTATGCATGTGCTGAATAATACATGAGTCTATGGCAAGATTAGTTAGAAGTATACTAAAAAAAAAAATCACAATAGTCACAAAGAATTTTAAATCATAGATTAAAGCACAGAAGAACTTTATATAAGGATTGGGTAAAACTTGAAATCTTTATTTGGTTTAGTAAATTATTTGAATTACATTTTCTTTGTTTTCTTTGCCACAATTCTGGATATAGTACCCTCATGGGTTACTTTTTTTTTCATTGTACTTAGCTATGCAGGTTGGGAATTAATGAAAAGATCTCTCCACTCATACAGACCAATTATCTGGACTCTGACAATAATCTGTTTCTCATTAAGACAGATAAGTTTCAAATGCACTTGTCCAATTCTTTCATGTTGGCCCAGTGTGCATAGAAAAGTATTCTGCTACTAACTGGCCCATACAGAGATCTCATGTCATCAACACCTCTTATAAATTGTTTATTTGAGCAGTCACAGAAGCTTTGCCAAATCTATTTTTTTTCCTCTTTACCATTCTTAAGTTTCACAGAAACTGCTTGGACAAAAGGAATAGCCATATTCTGTTAGGAGGACTAAATCCTCAGATGGCTTTATTTCTAGCAAAACTATACCCAAAGGCAACTCTTCTTGGGATTTAGTTTATTAAAAAATTAGAAAATGAGAAATAATTTCCCTCCCTCCATTTTTAAGTATTATTTCCCTTTTGGGAATATGGGCTATCTTATGAAGAGAGAGAAAAGATCTTCTGAATGCCTTTCATCCTTGCAAAAACAATAAAATTATGTGAAAAGTCCGTAAAGGTTACCTAGAACAATGCCTCCCCTTCCAACTCCTCATCCCATTTTATCCCATTTCAGGATGTTACAGACTTGCAAAAAGAAGAAAATATTAAATTTAGGACATCACTGTCATGGCAGATTAAGAAAGGATTTTTCTGAAGAAATAGTCCACTCTCAAATCACAAGAGCCCTAAATTAAATAGTTTTTAATGTGGGAGTCCCTGTTTTTTTTGTTTTGTTTTGCTTTTTGTTTTGTTTTGCTTTGCCAGAACTTGGAGAAGTGTTTGTCTAGATAGAATGTTACTGCTTGCAGGGTGTCATTTCAGTTTGGGGAGAAAAGAAAAAGGACAGTTACTTAGCCAGTGTGTGTCATCAGAAATCCAGGGCTGCTCTAGGCCAATAATTGATCAAACATTAGAAGCTCCAGTAATCTAAAATGTTCAATAGCAGAGGCAGATGGTAGAGTGAAAAAGAGCGTGGTTGTGGCAACCGGATGCAACTCCATTCACATCCCACTAGTGTGTGACCTCAGACCTGTTACTTAACTTTGGCAAGCTTCGCTTTCTGTATTTTTAAAATGAGGATAACCTCAACTTCATACATAGGCTGAATGATTTGTATCTTTAGTGGTCACTCCCCAGGAACCCTGACACTGAATGAATTTGCTGAGCATCCCATTTGTGTAAGAACACTTAAATTATCTGCCACATCCATATTTTGAAGAATGTGGAAAGTCATTAGGAATTCCATTTTTAGAAACCAAAAAAAAAAAAAAAAACACCTCATCTGACTGATTTCTATTGACACTACAAGGAGCTCTCAATTTTTTTTGGCATCCATATCTGGAACAATATGTATAAAAACCTTAGAGTAGACTCACTGAGACTCTCCCCAAATCCCCTAAAAAGAACACTGAGACAATCTAAAAGAGAACAAGATGTTACATAAATGGCAGGTGGAAAATGTGAAGAAAACTAACCTTTAACCAGTCTCCCATTATGGTCAAGACTTTCTGAAGGATATTTACATCCCAGAAGGCACTCTGGAAAGACGTTTATAGTTTTACTACTAACAAGGACTTTTGTCCCAAATCCCAATGGTATCAAAAGATTTCTTCTGAGCAACATCTGCTTTGGGAGAAAACCTGGAGAAACAGTGACTATTTGGTAGGTACCTAAAATCATTTGGGGGGAATAAGGCATGACTAGAAGTAGGAAAAGGGTGAGTGCTGAAATAGTTTGAAGGACCTGCTGAAAGGGACCAGAAGAGAGCATATTGCTGAGAAAAAGCAGGACTCAGTCACACAAATACAGGACATAGTAAGCAGAGAGCAGAAAAACTCAGATACCTTTTAAACATTCCTCCGTGTTAGGAAGGCTTCTGTGTGTGTAATAATGTAATTGTGCCATGTCTTCAGAGTCGCACAGGTTTGAGTTTGAGTCTCAGCTCTGTGTCCTTGAGGACCTCCCCCAACAGAGTTATAAGATTTTTCATCTGTAGAATATGGATCATAAAACCTACTTCTATTGGATTATTGAAAAATCAAACATAAGATGTATCAAGTGTCTAGTATCATGCCTGTAATTTAGTAAGAGAACAGCAAATATTAGTCACTGCCCCTTGCATTCTGGGACAAGCCAAACATCCTACTGGGAACTGCACACATGACTTTATGAGGAAAGAACAAGGTAGTACAGGGGTAAAGGAACTGGGCTGGAAATTAGAGACCAGATTTGTGATTGCAGATGTGGGTTCTAACAGGCATATGAATCAAGATTATTAGATCCACTTTTCTAAAAATTATCAGTTTATCATTGATCCCTAAGTTCTCTTATAGTCCCAACATTCTAGATTCAGTCCCTGACCTTATGATGATACTAACATCCACACTTGTAAAAGAATGTAGGGCCAATCCAAGCTGAGATAAAAAGAACATGAAAGAATGGCACGCCATGGAGCTTTTCAGCTTAGAATGGTAGAAACCAGCTGTGAGGAAATAGAAATCCAAAAACTTGTACTGCATTGTTCTGAACATATTAAGGGCATTAGTCTGGATAATTCACTCAGCAGACATTCATTCAGTGCCTGCTATGTTCCAAGCCTGACACCAGGCCTGGGGATACAAACAAATATTATAGGCTCCCTCTCAAGGGTGCTCCCAGTCTATGGAGAGTCTGATCATCATGTAGCAGTGTAGTAAGTGCAATAAGGTGTATGCAAGGCATGCTATGGGAGCACAAAGTGTGTAGACCCATCTCCGAAGACAGAGAAGGAAGCCTTCAAAGAATTACCAGTAAAGGAACAGGTCAACTGAGGTTTAAAGAATGACTAGGAATTAAACACCTTGTGCTTTACAGAGCAACAGAGCTTGACACTAGAAGTCCTGGTAGGTAGATGGAATATCAAAAGCTGGGGCTGATGCCCATAAAGGCATCTTTGCTACTCAGATTCATTGAGCAGATTTTAATGCTAGAGATTCCCCTTCTTTGGGCACCAGCCTTCCCTTTCAACAAAATTTTTAGTCCAAAGATGATAATTTCTTTTTTTTTTTTTTTTAAAGATTTTATTTGAGAGAGAACACATGAGAGGGGGGAGGGTCAGAAGGAGAAGCAGGCTCCCCGCTGAGCCGGGAGCCCGATGTGGGACTCGATCCCGGGACTCCAGGATCATGATCTGAGCCGAAGGCAGTCGCTTAACCAACTGAGCCACCCAGGCGCCCCAAAGATAATAATTTCAAACACTTTGTGGCAGTGAAGGTTTTGGTTGCCAAAATAGAAACCATCTCAAACTTAAGGAAAGAGGATGCTTTAGAATATTGGGTAGCCCCCAGAATCAATGAAAACATGTGAGAAGTCCTTAACAACTATGGGAATCAAGGCATGGTCAAGATCACCTCAGACTCTAGTACCAACCTGACAAGACATTTGTAGCCATGCCCTAGACTCTGCTGCCCCCAGATACTTGTACTTACTGCTAGTCTCTCACTTCAGCCCCATCAGTGTGAAAAATATCTATCCTTAGACCTTTGTTTCATTCTAATTCCTATGCAGAGTTTCCACAAGGCTTGTGAGAAAACATCTGCCCTGAAAAGACTTGCCTTTCATCTGTTTATAGATATTGGACAGCCAGAAACATGCACATGTGCTCATGGGTGTGCATGCATGCACACGCACACACACACACACACACACACACGCTAAACATTATCTCCTGCCTGGCTTACAGGAATGTTTTGAGCATTTGTAACAATACGCATTAAGTATACTGAAGCAAAGTGTTATCCATGTATAAAGTATTATTAACATCAGTGATTAACTTTAGTCAGTAAAAATTAGAAATCCATTTATGCTCTTTGTAACAAGAGAACAGTTGTCATTTTCTCTGAAATGATCTAAATTAGCTACATTCTGGAGTGAGGCTGAATGTCATTACAATATAATGTTAAACTCCTTTAAAAGGAATATTTGTGCATTTAAATGAAGTATGAATAGACTTATATTAATGTCCTAAATAACAACATAATTACATAACAAACATGTCTTCTGTTTATAGACATTATGCTAACAAAGCATTTTGAATAACATTTTAAAGATTAATTTTTTATAAACTACCTAAAAACAATCATAAGGACAAAAAATGTTGTATTCATTGATTTGTAATATTTACATAAATTTGGTATTCTGAGTGATTTTGATGGCAAGTTATTATAAGAACCAAGACTCGTTTGTATTAAAATAAGTTAAGTCAGCTATTACAACCAACCAACAAAATCCCAGTGGTTTAAAATACTAACGGAGAATTTCTTGCTCACCTCACAGTCCAACATGGGCAACAGAGGTGTCTTTTTTTCTTTTTTTTAAGATTTTATTTATTTGACAGAGACACAGAGAGAGAGCACAAGCAGGGGGAGTGGGAGAGGGAGAAGCAGACTCCCCGCTGAGCAGGGAGCCCGATGCGGGGCTCGATTGCAGGACCCTGGGATCTTGACCTGAGCTGAAGGCAGATGCTTGACGACTGAGCCACCCAAGTGCCCCCCAACAGAGGTTTCTTCTCCATGTAGATATTTGGAGAGCCAGACCCCTTCGAGCTAGTAGCTTGCTTTACCCTAAAGCCTTACAGCTTGCCACTGGACACTGCATCCAGCCAGAAGAGGGGGAAGAGAGAAAATGTAAAGGAATGCAGAATCTAGTCACATGACCATGCCCAACTTAGAAAGAGGCTGGGAAAAGTATTCTGAGGACCAAAAAAGAAAAGCTAGCATTTTGGTTAACAGCTCATAGTCTTTGGTCACATGGACTTACAGGGACTCTTAACAACACATAGGAGGAAGTAAGTGTGGTGGGAACTCTCTACTATATTCAAAAGGGGTGAAAAGAGAGAAGGACAGTTGGTTGACATCCATACTCTGAACCCTCTATGTGGGTGGGGCTAGCTGCCAAAGCTATGTTGACATCAGTGCATCCCTGAGATTTTGCTCCTCAGTGTGACTGGCTGATTAAAAGCATTTCTGTTTTTGAGGCACCTGGGTGGCTCAGTCATTAAGCGTCTGCCTTCTGCTCAGGTCATCAGATAAATAAATAAAATCTTTAAAAAAAATAAAAAAAAAATAAAAGCACTTCTGTTTTCATATACTATTTAGGAGCTATAGTAGGCAGAAAGATGTTCACATCCTAATTCCCAGAACCTGTGAGTCCTACCTTACATGGCAGAGGGGGATTAAGGTTGCTGACCAGCTGGTTTTAAAATGGGGAGATGATCGTGAGTTATACAGATGGGCTCAATGTAATCACAAGAGCCCATGACAGTGAAAGGAAGTCAGAGTGATGCCATGTGAGGAGGACTTGACCCAATGATGCTGGCGTTGAAAATGGAATGAGGGGCCCATAATTCAAGGGATGTGGGCAGGCTCTGAAGTTGGGAAAGGCAAAGAAATGGGTTCACCCCTAGAGCCTCCAGAGCGATACACAGCCCTGCTGACACCTTGATTTTTAACCCAGTAAGATCCATGTCAGATTTCTGACCTAAGGAACTGTAAGATGAAAAATTTGTGGTGTTTTAAGCCACTAAACTGGCAGTACTTGGTTAAAGCATGAACCGTAATAAGTCATTGCTCATATAAAACATGAGGATGGGAGGAACCTACTAAAACATCAGTCACTGCAAGAGCTGCGAAGACCGAGGTAGCTGTGCCCATAACACTGTCACAGAAGAAAGTTACCCAAGAGGTGCTACTACATCCTAAAATGTTTTCTAAACTAGCTGAAATTTCATCTTATCCCTGAGATGTGATTCTTATTCCCTTTCAACACAGTTTCTATAGGAGCTAGAGAAACACAGTCCACCAGGGTCCAACTGAGCACTGATGTTCAGTAACCTCAGAGCACATCTCAGTGTACCCTGAATCCCTTTGCTCTGTTAATGTCAAGAATTAGGTGTTGAGAAAAGCCACCAAGGTATGAAATTGAAATCTATTGTCCATTAAATCTCTTCTACAAAATGTGAACTCCAAATGACTAAGTGCACCTGTGCCTTCAACTCTAAAATCCCCAGAAGGGTATCATGAACAAGTTATCCTCTCCTTTTATTTTACAATCTCCTATCTTCTCATTGTGGGCGGTCTTAGTCTTTACTTCAAAGTGTTCCATTGTTTCTACAGGGGAGAAAGCTGTTACCAGATCTAACAGAACTAGTGCTCCAGGATAACATTGTCTGGATGCTGCCCAGAGCATTAGCAATAGGGTTTTAATCAGCATTGGATTTTCAGAAGAAAGGTGCTAGATAAAGAGAACGTGTAAATATATTCCAGTCTACTGGCCCAGATAATGATAAACTAGAAATATTTCAGTTGAGTGAAAAGCTAAAGAACTTCATTTAAAATTGTTATGCTCTTTCTGGAAAGTCAATAAAAAGAAGCCAGGGAACTGAATTACAAGGGTTTTTGTGTTGCCACTCAACTCTCAAACTGACAGAATATTCTAGTTTTTCATAAAGTACCTTGATATGGCTAGAGTGTGACTTGATTCCATCATGAAATAAATTGTGCGGTGAAGAGAAAAAATATTGCAGGCAATGTTAAGGCTAGTCTTTGTGTAGCAATTTTCACATCCAAGGGGCACACAATGAGAAGATAATTTTATTTTCTTTAATGATGATCAAGTATTTATCTCCCAGGATACTTTGTCTTGAGGTGTTTTTACCACATTGGTGAAAAGTTCCGGCTAAGTTAATTTCTTTCTGGCGTAAAGCAGAGTAAGGGTTGATTTTTTTTTTCAATGCTGTCCATTTAAATTGAGAGCTATACATTCCAAAGATTAAGTAATTAGTTTTAAAGTGAGATGTTAAGGTCATGCATATGAGAACAAAGTTCACATAAATGATTATAAAATTATTAAAATTAATGATTATAAAAATAATTTTGAAAATATTTAACTTATTTTTGTGACACCTGTTTTTTACAAGAATTTTCAGGTTTTCAGACCATCAAAAAAGGCTAGAATCTGCTCCTGCTAGAGTTGCAAAAAATAAGGCTGATACAGTACAAATACACAAAACAAATGTCCATTTATACCATATACCACTAACTTTGAGTAAAAGATTAGAGGCTGCTTGCTTTATGTGCTATGGAAACTTATTGTTTTAAAACCACACTACATATATCTATATGCTCCCTATTTCCCCAGCCCACATCTGCCTGAGAGGTAGGAAAATAAATCCCATCACAACCATGATTATCTCATAACTATGGTTATGGTCTTGTAGCCTTCATTTGGGAAATCACTAAACCCCAATCACAGCAATCTTTCCCTTCCTATTCAAAATCCATAGGTCCTCATCCAAACCATTGAGGCTTCCTTTGCCACCGTGGAGAGAAAGTGGTAGATCCTGCAGTCAGTTCTCATTAAACATCTCCCCTGGCTGCCTCTATTGTAGAAGATGGAGAAGCTAAATACTAGAGATCCTGGCCTGTCTTTGAGATGATGTGGCTGTGCAACACAGTTCTGACCAATAAGATGTAAAAGGAAGTCTCCTGGGGCCATATTTCTCCTTTCTCCTTCTTCCTGCCTGGAACAGACAGGGTGTCTTGAAGTGTGATAGCCATCTTAGGCCTATGCTAAGTGTGGTAGACAGATTTTAAACTGGCTCCCATGATCCCGACTTCCTGATGTTCAGCCATTGTGCAATTCCTTCCCCTTGAGTATGGGAAGAATCTGTGACTTGCCTCTAACCAATAGAATACAGAAAAGGTGATAGGCTGTCACTCCTGTGATTACTTACCTAAGACTGTAACATCTTTCTGAGAAATTCTCTTGCTGGCTTTGAAGAAGCCAGCAGCCATGTTGGGGAGGTATATGTGGCAAGGAACTAGAGGAAGCCTCTGGCTAATAACCAGATAAAAATAACTAGCAAAAAATGGAAGCCCTCAGTCTAATGCTCCACAAGGAAATGAAGGTTGCCAACAGCTATGTAAGCTTAGAAGCAGTCCTTCCCCCAGTCAAACTTTCAGATGAGAACGTAGCCCTGGACAGCATCTTGATTGCTGTCTTGCAGAGGATCCAGCTAAACCAACCCCAGACTCCTGACCCCCAGAACCTGTAAGATACCAAGAGTGGTTGTTTTAAGCTGTCAAGTTTGTGGTAACACTATTGTTACACAGCAATAAATAACTTATACACCAGAGATGAAGGAGCAGATGGAGGGTCCTAGTTCCCTGAAGGCACTTAGCACTAGTATTCCAGCTCTAGACTGGCTATTCTGAATTTTAATTGAGTGAGATAGATAAATTCCCACCTACTTAAGCTTTTTCATTTCTCAAGTTTTCTGTGGCTTGGACTTCAAAGAAATCCTCACTAGTACAAAGTGACTTGTAGCTCAAGTTGTTTCCTTCACTATGAGCACAACCTTCCTCTTGTTTAGTACAACTCTCTGGTTTGAAAGGTTGTGGCTGCTGAATAACTGTCTCAAGACATGCTCCCAAATAATTTGGTACTCACTCTTTTCCAATAACTATTAAGGTTAGTTGGGGGAAGGGCTCTTCTCATCCAATATTAAAAGAGGAGCAGAAGGAAATTGAAAGGGAGAAATGGAAGGAGGAAGGGAAGATTGTTGTGGTTTTTTTGTTGTCATTTTGTTTTTAGCACACAAACTATGGATCTAGACCTTATTAATTTATTATGGGCATATAAGTGTAATTAAAACATATATGGTAGAATTTCCATCAGACTAGATGTTTTTATTTAGGACATTGTCCATTTCTATCCCAATCTCCAAACTTGGCACAAGCCCCTATAGAATATTCTTTTTTACCCACCTATTTTATTCACCTATTGCAAGTCCTTATCACTCTCAACATGGAAGCACCCTTCTAGCCTTTGGGAAATGAGGTCTCCACTTTTTCCCAGTAATGTGACTATTTAGTTCTGAAAATTTCTCCCCAGCCTTCCAATCTCCTGAGTTTTATCCCACCTTAATGCAAACTGAGGTCAGTTAATCCTGGAGGCATCTTCATTTCCTGCTCAAAATTCCTACTACAGGGGCTCCTGGGTGGCTCAGTCGTTAAGCATCTGCCTTCGGCTCAGGTCATGATCCCTGGGTCATGGGATGGAGCCCCACATGGGGCTCCTTGCTCAGCGGGAGGCCTGCTTCTCCCTCTTCCACTCCCTCTGCTTGTGTTCCCTCTCTCACTGTGTATCTCTCTCTGTCAAATAAATAAAATCTTTAAAAAATAAAAAAATAAAGATTCCTGCTACATAAGCAATTCTTTGGTTTGGATTATCTTACCCCGTATACCCAATAAGTATGTACAGTGTTCATTCAATTATAGAGACAAGAAAACTGAGGTGGGGAATCATAAAATTTTAGCTTGAGAGGAGACTTTTAAGAGGGTCTAATGCTTTGCTTATTATACAAAAGGAGTGTCTGAGAATAAAATAAATTATAAATATGGTTTGACTGGTAATGGCTCCAATACTTACAAGCCCTGTGACTTTGGTAAAATCCTTTACTTTTACTGAAACTTTCTATCTGATGAGTGAAACTTCAGGCCTCCTCCATAGTGCTGTGGTACAGACTAAAAGGTTAATGAATATGAATGGTTTTTAAAAGTTCTAAGCACTACAGAGGACACAAACTGCAGGAATACTGGGATCCACGCACTCTTGAATCCACATTGTACGTTCAAGCTACCACACTGTCCCGTGTCGAATGAGGCTGCATAAAAACACAAAATGCCAAAGTCTGTAATCTTCAAGTGGGAGTTATACTACTAATATTTACAAATAGAACTTCACAAATACTTTGAACATCATTTTTAGTTTTTAGATTTTGGGTTTTTTTTTTTTAATTGTCTTGGTTTTGTAGATTTGTTTGGTCTTCCAGAGGTATTTTGTCTGTATTATGGTTTTTACTCTGCACTGATTGGATCTCTGCTTCATGAAGAAAGGAACTAATCAGTATTGGTTTACACTTTCAGATACCACTTATTTAATTCTCAGAAACACTGGATGTAAATTATATTTACAAGCTCCTTTATTCAAAAGATCTCTCATGAACATATGACCTTTAGTAGTGGGGTAATTGCTCCCATATTGAATATTTTAAATTAGACCATAGTTAAAAGAAGACAGCAAAAGCCTAGAATTTATGGCTTTAGACAAACCAAGGGCTTTTAATGTTGATCTGTCCTCCCATTGGGCTTTAGACTAATCAAGGAATGTCACCTGGCAACTGATGTCTAAGGATATTCAACATGGGTTCTGACTGTAATGATTTACTTCTCTTGGTGAATTTCCAGCAACATAGGCAAGCATGAAGAAAATTAGTCTAAAAAAATCCTTCAGGTTTATTCCATGCCTCTATTATAAAAAACACTATTTAAAATTAAGATAAGATTTTCTCTGAGGTATTACAATAGTGTAGAAACTATTCTTCCTAGCAAACCTCATGATGAGGGCATGGTATTGTTTTCATCAAAAGCAAGTGTTAAACCTTGGCATTTTTTGGAAGTATTCAAGATGGCTCTGAGACCCAGTAGTATCAGGTTTTACCAATTTTGGTTCACAGAGGTCTTGTTTGTTTGTTTGTTATGTTAATCACCATACATTACATCATTAGTTTTTGATGTGTCCCATGATTCATTGTTTGCGTATAACACCCAGTTCTCCATGCAGAACATGCCCTCTTTAATACCCATCACCAGGCTAACCAATCCCCCCACCCCCCTCCCCTCTAGAACCCTCAGTTTGTTTCTCAGAGTCCATAGTCTCTCATGGTTTGTCTCCCCCTCCGATTTCCCCCCTTCATTCTTCCCCTCCTGCTATCTTTTTTTTTTTTTAAACATATAACGTATTATTTGTTTCAGAGGTACAGGTCTGTGATTCAACAGTCTTACACAATTCACAGCACTCACCATAGCACATACCCTCCCCAGTGTCTATCACCCAACAGAGATCCTTAAAATAGTTCATAAATAAAAGGTAGAGAACGAAAATTTTATAACATCTGTTTCCTTCTAATCTACCTCCTTCCATTGTCTATAAGCTTATATATGTTATATCACAGTAACCGGTATTGTATATTTCATGTGCATTAAGGTTCAACCCCCCCCAAAATTTAAAAATTAATATAAGATTTTACTTTTTATCAGTCATCATGGGGTATACCAAAAGATGAGTTTAGCTTTTTATTGTTTTTTTAAGCAATAGGTAAATATAGGAGTTGTTCTCTTTCTCTCCCCTCAGGAGCTTAGCCTTAAATAACAAAACAAAGACTTCTCAGCTCTACTGGACTTTAGCCTTTTCTATTTTAGTGCTTGCTCAAGTCCCAATTCTGAATTTTCTTTTTTGTTTTGTTTTCCATTGCTTTAAAGTTGGAACTGTTGGGGCACCTGGGTGGCTCAGTCGTTGGGCGTCTGCCTTCGGCTCAGTTCATGATCCCAGGGTCCTGGGATCGAGCTCCACATCGGGCTCCCTGTTCCGCAGGAAGCCTGCTTCTCCCTTTCCCACCCCCCACCCCGGCTTGTGTTCCCTCTCTCGCTGTCTCTCTCTCTCTCTTTGTCAAAATAAATAAATAAAGTCTTTAAAAAAATTAAAAAATAAAGTTGGAACTGGTATGTGTAGAGGGTAGGGAAGGAGGTACAAAACAGTACATGAGGATCTGTCATTTAAGTCTCCTGGCTTCCTAGTCTTCCTGAGAATCCATAAATTGATAGTCCTATGCCTCCACAATGTTAACCAATTCATCATGAGAGGTTATCATGCCTCAAAAGAGAACAATGCACAGAACCCAGAAAAATATTTGCCCCAGTTTTGCAATGCTGCTAGCCTTTGGTATAAGAACATAGACATTAGAGACACTGTGTGCTTATCCTGGAGACCATCTCTGCTCAGGCCCCCACCCCAGCTGACTGAGTACTTTGAGGATAAAGAGCTAGACTAGGGTATGCAACATCCTCTCTGCCTCTTCCTACTTGTTTAACTATTACCATCTGCCACAGGTGCTGCTGAATGGAATAGCGCTTTATCCGTTAAGCACTCAGTGGATTTTAGCTGTTCTTTTCCTTTAACCATTTTTGCTATTTTACCCCTAGCTAAAAGTTGTTTGGCATGCAGGCCATGAAGCATTCATCCCAAATCCACAAATGTGGACATTTAACCTGCTACTTGTTCAATCTGGAGCCTAACACAAGCTCCTACCAAGTTTTTTTTTTTTTTTTTAAAGATTTTATTTATTTATTTGAGAGAGAGAATGATAGAGAACTTGAGATGGGGGAGGGTCAGAGGGAGAAGCAGACTCCCCGCTGAGCAGGGAGCCCGATGCGGGACTCGATCCCAGGACTCCAGGATCCTGACCTGAGCCGAAGGCAGTCGCTTAACCAACTGAGCCACCCAGGCGCCCCTCCTACCAAGTTTTTAACGTGGTTATTTGCCCTGCCACTAACAATAAGATCAATAACTCTTTCAATGCCTATATTTAAAGAAATGCAACCTGTTAAAGGTATAAATAGTATTCCTGAATAGCAATTTTCTCTGGTATCTAATTCTTGGGATTGTGACATATAATTTGAGATGGTAGAGGATTTCTATCACTTTCATAAAACACAGGACATTTACACAAAAAAAAAGTGCAAAAAATGTGATTCTGCCTATAAAATTAGTGCAGTCTTTAGTAACTTTGTATGCAATAAAACTAGCTTGTTCTGTGTACTTGTGAGTTTATCATGTAACCATTAGAAGATGCCAATAATATTAGCAATGAAAAACATAGAGATGTTTATGAGCTGTCCTGAAGTCAACAGTGACAATGAACTCTGTACTTCCATCATTCATTTTCCATAACAAGAAGGCCAGAAAGAGGGGTGCCTGGGTGGCTCAGTTGGTTAAGCATCTGCCTTATGCTCGGGTCATGATCTCCAGGCCCTGGGATCGAGCCCTGTGTCTGGGCTTCCCGCTCATCGGGGAGTCTGCTTCTCTCTCTCACCCTCTGCCCATCCCCTCCTGCTCATGTTCTCTCTCTCTCTCTCTCTCTGTCAAATAAATAAATAAATCTTTTTTTAAAAAAAGGTATTTCTTGACTTCTCTTTCACTCTTTTAAAAATAAAAAACAAAAAAACAAACAAAAATGTCACTGGAGCTGAATTTGTTAGGAAAATCTGTTTTAGACTTTACTTGGCCACCATCTTGAAAAGTGATTGCTATTGGTTTTCATTTATTTCTTTATCTTATTTCTCATGTGATCTTAGATCTCTGGCATTACTTTGTTTTTCTAAGACTGATTCATCCTCTTGTCTTCATCCTCTATTTTAAATAGAATTCTAGATGTCAATACTCTGAAACATGATTGATAAGTATGTTCTCATTGGATTCTTTGCAGGAGAAAATAACCTCCTATGAAAGAAAAAATGAGATAAAATAGCTGAAAGTTAAAAATCTTTTTGGCTTTGTTCAGAAAAAGCTATCATGATTCAGATTTATTTATGACCAAAAAAAAAAAAAAGAAGTTGCTAATGAAGACCGTGTCCTTGTTTTAGGGCAGAAAATGGCCTTAGAGAAAAGTGAGTTCCACTTCTCATTAAGCCATAAGCCTTGGCTTCCTTGACCATATTTTTCCTCTATGTTGTAGGTGGGTCACACCCTGGAAATCTCTATTTTATATCCTTTTTAAAGCTATTCTAAATGATGTTAAAAATATAATCTTAATAAGGAATAAGCTTTTTCAGAAGGAAGGTGGATTGTAAAATCTGTGCCTATAAAATGAAAAACATTAACCTAAATACTTAAGGTAGGAGACAACTGTCAAGGATGAATAGCAGAGGGTCTCTTTCCTCTAGGAGCTCAGAGTCTAGAACATGAGTCAGCATTTTTTTTTTTTTTCCCTGTAAAGGGCCACTAGGAAATGTTTTTAGTTTTATGGGTTTTGTGACCTCTGTATTCTTTGTAGCATGAATACTCAATACTATAGTAGTACTGATACTGCCTTTGTACTTTGTAGAACAAAAGCCAAAAACAATAAATGAATGAATGTGGCTAGGTTTTAACATTGTTTCCATTTTATTTTGGACACTGATATTTGAATATCATTATTTTTACCTGTCACAAAATATGATTCTTTTGACTTTTTTCAACCATTTAAAAAATGTAAAAACCTTCCTTAGTTCATGGGTTGTACAAAAATAGGTGATGGGTCAGAGTTTGCCACTCCTCTGGTCTAGAGAGTTGGAAAGGGGCCTTTATTTCATAATCAGGTGTCAGGGCTAAAATTACTGTTGGAAAGGTAATGCTTCTCTTCAAGTGTGGGGAATAATGTTTTTCCCTTTATGATATTTGAAAATATATCACAAAAGCTCTTGTTGCTGTCATTTGAAGATATTTTGTATGACAGAAGGTTTCTTATTCAGGCACACAAAAAGATCGGATGTGGGAGGGTCAGAAAAATTGCAGAAGATTCCAGCTAAAGGAGCTAGAATAGCTTTGCCTTTAGTTAGCTCCACAGAGCTCCACATTCCAGTGTTTAAGATGGACAAAATTTGGCAGTGACCAGAATATTGCAGACAAGTTGTTACCAGGATTTTTTTTTTAATTTCAAACCTAAGAGCTTAGGACAAGTCACAAAAGGGTCTGACTCCAAGATAAACATTTCAAGTGTTAGAAAAGGATCAGGTAGTCAAATCTTGTAGTTAATGAGGGTGAAATTAAATAATCATTAATTACAGTAAAAAATTAGAAAGTGAACAGTTTTTAAACTGGGCCTTGTTTAAACACCTTGCCATTAATGTAAGTTCTTTAAGCCTAGTTCTGAAAATGATATTAAATAAAGATATTTCAGTGATCGTATATTTGGACTTAAAGAAAACTATTTAATCCTCTCTCCCCTTCTCCCCCCTCCTATTCTTTGCTCCCCTCCTCCCCTTTTCCTTCTCTCCCCTTCTCCTCTTTCCTTCTCTCCCCTCCTCCCCTTTTCCTTCTCTCCCCTCCTCAGTGTGAGCCCCTGAAACCTAATAATTTATAAACTGGTTTCCAAGCCCAGATAATCAATAGAATCACCTAGAGGCATCTTTTTAATATATGTATCCCCTGGTCCCAAACCAACTGAATTAGAATCTGGAGGGTTGGCAAGAGATTGTCCATTGACTTGTTTGTTTTTAAACAAGATTTCCTGATGATTATTAGTGATGAACACCAAGATTTAGGAAACATTGCATTGGTTTTCAAACTTAAATGAACATCAGAATGATCTAGACAGCTTATTAAAACAGATTGTTAAGTTCCACTCCTGTGGAGTGGGGCCTAAGAATATCTATTTCTAAAATTCCCAGGTGTTCCTGTAGCTGCTGGTCTAAAGACCACACACTTGTGATCATGATTCTGATCTCTTTTATCCTAGCGCAGGCTCAAGTTTTGAACTACTTCTTAAAAGTTTCAGCTGCAAATGTAACAAGCGTCTATATTTGCTTACAGCAAACATTAAGCCCACCATGTTATTCCTAAACACTAAAAACTGGATTTGTTGCTTAACCATTGAGTTAACAGAAATGCACTCAGCAAAGCACCATGACACCATGGAAATGACTCTCGTGGCTGGTCTGATGAGCCCTCTGGAATTGAAATGTGTCCATAGGCATTTGCTCTTGTTAGGAGCATTTGAATTCTATCACCTAGAGAGGGCCTTGATATTTGTCAGAAGCAAAGGGTGGTAGCAAATTACACTTGATTTAATTTCTGTGACACAAAATCTGTCCATTAAAAAAAATCTCAATATGGGTCATCATTTTTATATCCTTTGATGATTCATTGGGATCATTAAGATTCCCTTCCCCTCAGTGCTTGAATTAAATGCTGAAAACAGTCTCCAGAATTTGAAACATTGTGATGGCTACATGTGTGTACCTGCTGTTGTGTCTCAAACATAGATTTGTTGCCAGCAGGAACTAGAGGATGAGGGGACAGTGACATCAGAGTTACCTTCTTTTTATCTTTTTTTTTTTTAATTTTTTTATTTTTTTTTATTCTTATGTTAATCCCCATACATTACATCATTAGTTTTAGATGAAGTGTTCCATGATTCATTGTTTGTGCATAACACCCAGTGCTCCATGCAGAATGTGCCCTCCTCAATACCCACCACCAGGCTAACCCATCCTCCCACCCCCCTCCCCTCTAGAACCCTGTTTGGTTTTCAGAGTCCATCGTCTCTCATGGTTCGTCTACCCCTCCGATTTCCCCCGCTTCATTTTTCCCCTCCCGCTACCTTCTTCTTCTTCTTTTTTTTTATTTTTCTTAACATATATTGCATTATTTGTTTCAGAGGTACAGATCTGAGATTCAACAGTCTTGCACAATTCACAGCGCTTACCAGAGCACATACCCTCCCCAGTGTCTATCACCCAGTCACCCCATCCTTCCCACCCCACCCCCCACTCCAGCAACCCTCAGTTTGTTTCCTGAGATTAAGAATTCCTCATATCAGTGAGATCATATGATACATGTCTTTCTCTGTTTGACTTATTTCACTCAACATAATACCCTCCAGTTCCATCCACGTCATTGCAAATGGCAAGATCTCATTCCTTTTGATGGCTGCATAATATTCCATTGTATATATATACCACACCTTCTTTATCCATTCATCTGTTGATGGACATCTTGGCTCTTTCCACAGTTTGGCTATTGTGGACATTGCTGCTATAAACATCGGGGTGCACGTACCCCTTTGGATCCCTACTTTTGTATCTTTGGGGTAAATACCCAGTAGTGCAATTGCTGGATCATATGGTAGCTCTATTTTCAACTTTTTGAGGAACCTCCATACAGTTTTCCAGAGTGGCTGCACCAGCTTGCATTCCCACCAACAGTGTAGGAGGGTTCCCCTTTCTCCGCATCCCCGCCAACATCTGTCATTTCCTGACTTGTTAATTTTAGCCATTCTGACTGGTGTGAGGTGGTATCTCATTGAGGTTTTGATTTGGATTTCCCTGATGCCGAGCGATATTGAGCACTTTTTCATGTGTCTGTTGGCCATTTGGATGTCCTCTTTGGAAAAATGTCTGTTCATGTCTTCTGCCCATTTCTTGATTGGATTCTTTGTTCTTTGGGTATTGAGTTTGATGAGTTCTTTATAGATTTTGGATACTAGCCCTTTATCTGATATGTCATTTGCAAATATCTTCTCCCATTCTGTCGGTTGTCTTTTGGTTTTGTTGACTGTTTCCTTTGCTGTGCAAAAGCTTTTTATCTTGATGAAGTCCCAATAGTTCATTTTTGCCCTTGCCTCCCTTGCCTTTGGTGATGTTTCTAGGAAGAAGTTGCTTCGGCTGAGGTCAAAGAGGTTGCTGCCTGTGTTCTCCTTTAGGATTTTGATGGACTCCTGTCTCACATTGAGGTCTTTCAACCATTTGGAGTCTATTTTTGTGTGTGGTGTAAGGAAATGGTCCAGTTTCATTCTTCTGCATGTGGCTATCCAATTTTCCCAACACCATTTGTTGAAGAGACTGTCTTTGTTCCATTGGACATTCTTTCCTGCTTTGTCAAAGATGAGTTGACCATAGAGTTGAGGGTCCATTTCTGGGCTCTCTATTCTGTTCCATTGATCTATGTGTCTGTTTTTGTGCCAGTACCATGCTGTCTTAATGATGACAGCTTTGTAATAGAGTTGGAAGTCCGGAATTGTGATGCTGCCGGCTTTGCTTTTCTTTTTCAACATTCCTCTGGCTATGCGGGGTCTTTTCTGGTTCCATACAAATTTTAGGATTATTTGTTCCATTTCTTTGAAAAAAGTGGATGGTATTTTGATGGGGATGGCATTGAATGTGTAGATTGCTCTAGGTAGCATTGACATCTTCACAATATTTGTTCTTCCAATCCATGAGCATGGAACATTTTTCCAACCTTCTTTTTATCTTATTTAATACTTAAAATAATTCTATCAGGAAAATGGTAAGGAAACTACAGGTCCGAGAGATGAACTCATCCAAGGACACTTAAACAGCAAGTCGTGGATCAGGGTTCATACATCCCTCTGTCAGACTGTACTATGCCTTGCTGACACTTAGACTTAAAGTTCTCTGACACAGAATCTGTCGAAAATAACAAGCCAAAACAGAATTATAAGGTGACACAGACTCTTATCAGAACTTGCTTTGATTTTATTTGAATTTGATTTTTAGGACCTGCACACATATGCCAACATATTTTTATGGGTATTTTAGAAATAAATTCTGATTTTCAATTAGTTAAGACCTGTAAAACTTTCTGTGCAGACAGTGAAGAAAATCATCAAGATCTGTAGAAATATTTTAGGACATGCTGATTCTACTGCACTATGTTTACCATGGAGAGACTTCTGTGAATGTCATGATTCTCTGCCAAAATGTCAACCTTGTCCTCTGCATCCAAAAGTTCATGAAACTAGGAGAGACTCGAAAGAGGCAAGGTACAGGGAACTGCTGGGGGTAGGACAGAGGGAACTGGGAGTGTGCCCTAGGAAGGTTAATGGGGGTACTTTGGGTAAGTGCACCTTACATTAATCACATAGCCTCAAAGGGTCTCCCTGAGAAAGGCCATGGTCAGTTGCTTTGCAAATCCATGAAAGGCAGTACCAGTGCAAAGACGTTTTCATCTCATGCCTTCTGTTTATGGATACCTGGATGATTGGCAATATTAAAATAGCATTTTTGAAATCCACAACTTCCAGAATTTTAGCCAAACCCTATTTGCTGGAAACACAATTCTGGATACCAGCAGGTTTGTCTTGCTTAGAGTAAGAATGCCAAATTTACCCATAAGTACTTACCTCTGAGGAGATCTATTTCTTAATGTCTAATCTCATCATCAGATTTTGCTTTAAAAAATTATTAGAAATTTTGCTGACACCCTAGAGAAGTGTCATTATCTTCCCCATTTGACAGAAGAGGACATCAGAGCTTAGTGTGGTTAAGTAACTTACCCAAGATCAAACAGGAAGAGGTAAACCTGGGATTCAAACCCAGGGAATTGTAATCTAGGGTCTGCATCCCTGATGACATCATTCTGCCTCTCAATATTTATGCAAACTTAGAGCAGTTCTCAGTCTTGGATGCACATTAGAATCATCTGGGACATTGTATGGGGTGGGGGAATGTGATACTTGAGTTGTGATTCAATTCAAGGAAAATGGGACCACTCACAAGTAGTTTTGAAAGCTCCCCTGGTGATTCTAATGTGCAGCCAAAACTTGAGCTTCAAATGTTTTGCTGTTTGTGTCCCACCCCCCAAGACTCTGATTTATTCTGTCTGGCATGTGACCTGAGCTTTAAGACTTTCAAAAATCACTGCCCCACCTTCCAACCCCCCAGTTGTTCTAATAGACAAACAAATGTGGTAACCTCTGCTCTAATAGCTCTTAAACTCCAGTCAGTATCAGAATCATTTGCAGAACTTGATAAAAATGCAAAAGTCCAAGCCCTGTCCTTTTTCACTGGGCCTGGGCCTGGGCCTCTGTGAATTTCAAACTTAAATGCACATGAAAATCATCTGGAGAGCTTGTTAAGTGGCGCTTTCCTGGGTACCACCCAAGAGATTTTGGTTCACTAGGTCAGGGTGGACATAAAAATTTGCATTTTTAATAAGCTCACAGGTGATGTCATTGCTACTGATCTGGAAATCACAAGGAAATGGAATTTTCTCCCCAGGGACACTGGTCAATGTGTGGAGGCATTTTTTGTCCCAATGGGGGTAATAGAAGGGCACTCTTGGCTTCTAGGGGGCAGAAGCCAGGGGGCTGCTTAACACCCTACCATGCACAGGAGAGCCCCTCCCCCCAAAAGAAAACAATTATCTATTCCAAAATGTTAATTATGCCAAAGTTGAGAGACCCTGCTCTAGACTTTAGAGAGATGTTTATAGATTCTTATAAACCAGATAATTTATAGGTTTGGAGCAAAAATCTAGAACTCTTAAGTTAATATCTTTAAAATTGAGACACAGAACCAACTGTATGGTGTACATTGTAAAATGTAGAACATTGTGATTTTTATTTAAACACATAAGACTATAGCATTTGGGTGTCTTTCAGGGGGTTCCAAATCCTGTATGAGGTTGCCTTGAAACTGTACACAAAAATCAAAACCTACTGTGGAAACCATTAGAAGATAATTATTCTTTTTATAAAAGCAGTGAACATAGGAACTAATAAAGTCAGTGTTCATAGTGTATTTTATTTTTATTGAAGAATGACCTACAATATTGTATTAGTTCCAGGTGTATAGCATAGTGATTCGAGATACATTACATTATAAAATGGTCACCACAGTGAGTGTAGTCACCATCTGTCACCATACAAAGTTGTTATGATGTTATTGACTATATTCCTTATGCTGTATATTACACGTCCATGTCTTACTTATTTTCTAATCTCTTTTACCTACTCCGTCCATCCCTCCCCCCTCCTCTTTCCTGGCAATCATCAGTTTCTCTGTATCTGAGTCCTTTTGTTTTGTTTGGTCATTTGTTCTGTTTTTTAGATTCCACAAGTGAAGTCATATGATATTTGTCATGCTCTGTCTTACTTATTTCACTTATTATTAAAACTCTCCAGGTCCCATCCATGTTATTGCAAATGGCAAGATTTCATTGTTTTTATAGCTGAATAGTAATCCATTGTCTATCAATACCTCATCTTCCTTATCCATTCACCCACTGATAAACATTTAGGTTGTTTCCATATCTTGGCTGTTACACATAGTGCTGTGAACATAGCGGTACACATGTCCTTTCAATTCTTGTTTTCATTTTTTTGATAAATACCTAGAAGTAGAATTCCTGGTTCATATTGTAGTTCTATTTTTAATTTTTTGAGGAAACTCTATACTGTTTTCTATTGTGGCTGCATCAATTTACAATCCCACCAACAGTGCACAAGGGTTTCCTTTTCTCCACATCCTCACCGACATTTGTTACTTGTTTGGAAACATACCGCAGTGCTCTTGCACAGAAATGTTGTCTTATAGGAGGGGCAAAAACAGTTCTGTTGAAGACAACTCACCAGTTTCTGACTTTCTGAAAACAAGATGATTTCAAAACTCACAAGTAGAGGGGAGGCCTTGGTACTTACTTTTTAAAAATGTCCATTAAGCTCCAATGACTATTTGCTGCTATCCTTGTCTACAGTCATGCTGAGTAAAGCAATAGCTAAATGGAAGTTAAACTGTATTCAAGAGCTGTTAATGTTTACATCTTATTATCTGCAGTCTCTCAGAGAAAGCAAAAGTAACTACAAATAGCACTATGCCAGAAACTGGTTTCTTCACCGGCAGTATCGCTTTGGCGTACAACAAACCGGTTGTTTCTAAAGTGGTCACGGCTGTTGACAAAAGGCTTTGTGTTTTTATGTGGCACATCTCATGGTCCATCTGAAAACAAGTGTTTTGAATGTTAACTATTCTCTGACACTTTGGAGTTACTGTTGCTCTCCCCATCTCCATTAGGTCAATATAAGGTTTGTGGTAACGCTGCACAAGTTTAAAATTTCATTACAGGAAGTGGTCTGGGGTACTATGAGTAATATTTGGCTCACCTCTGCTGGGTGCTGGGTCACACTGCAAGAAAGCATTTTAGAGTATCCTCAAGGTCCATGATTTCAGCTTGAATACCACAATGATAACAATAGTTAAGAGCAGTGAAAATCATTACTACGTTCTGGTCGTGGCACCAGTTACATC